>NC_060267.1:11055899-11218949 GCF_021613505.1 Equus quagga | reverse complement strand
CCGCGGCGGCCGCCCCGCCCGGCCGCCCCGGCCCGCGCCCCGCGGAGATGCGGCTGCTCCCGGAATGG
The DNA here is from genome assembly GCF_021613505.1 of Equus quagga. Taxonomy (NCBI): domain Eukaryota; kingdom Metazoa; phylum Chordata; class Mammalia; order Perissodactyla; family Equidae; genus Equus; species Equus quagga. The sequence continues at coordinate 11,218,881 of NC_060267.1, read as the reverse complement.
CTTCTCCTGCTCTTTGGCCCGTGGCTCCTGAGGAAGGTAAGGGAGGCGGGGTGTCGCTCGGGCGCGGGGTCTGGGGCGCCGGGGTCCCGGGAGCGCAAGGGGCTCCGTGCGCCCGCCCCGCCCCCGGCTCCGAGTGTCCCAACTTTGCGCGGCGCGGGGGCGCGGACGGACAGACTCCCCAGTTCTGGACGGGCGCTCTCCCAACGCAAGTTGGCGGAGGGTGGGGGGCGGGTGCTGGGGTGCAGGCCCGCCGCGGATCTGGCTCCGGGCGCGGCGGGGGAGGGCACCGAGCCCGACCCGCGAGTGCGCCAGACGGAGCGGGAGTGCGAGACAGACAGACAAGCTAGCGGGGTGTCAGCCTTGCCGGCTTTCCGCGCCAACCTCACTCGCCTTCCTCGCTGTCTGTCCCTCCACCCCTCCTCCCCCGCCTTCCCATTTCTCTTCTCTGCACTTGCCACAGTGCCAGGGGGGCACCGTGTGCCGATCATGCACGGCCTGAACACACGCGCGCACACACGGACTCACACGGATACGGGCGAACTTGGCTACTATCTCCCATTTCCCGCGGAGACACCCTCTCCCCTGCAGGACCTCACAGACACACCCCTCTCTCGTGCCCGGCTGGTAGGGGGTGGGGGTTGTCTGGAAGGGGTGTTTCTCCTTCCGCCCCCTCCTTGCCCCCGCCTCCCTAGGCTGCCTCTTTTCCTGAGGCTCCAGGGCGAGGACCCAGAGGCTAAAGGGGCCCAGACTTAATCGGCCTTCCTCCCTACTTGGAGGTTTCAATTCGGCGCACGGTGTGCTCGTGTGTGCTGGTGTGGAGTGTGTGGGTCAGCGTGTGCACTTGCATGCGTGCATGTGTCGCGGGCCAGGCTTGGGTGCTAGTGCTGGGGTCCAGGGTGCGTGTGTCGCTGGTGTTGGTGTGTGGTGTTGGATTTGAAGGGGTGAGCCACTCAACAGTGCAACCATCTGTGCCTCCTGTGTGTCCCACAATGGGGGCCTAGGCCCTGGACCCCCATCTCCTTCCATCTGCTCCCCGGTCCATGACTTCCCTATTTCCTGCACCCTAACTGTGACCTACCTAGTTTAAGGGCAGGCAGGTGGCTTCCTAAACCCCTACTCTCTGCACCCAACCCCCAGCCCCTGCAGAGTCTGGAAGGGGCGTAGTTCTCCCCTCAACACTGGGACCCCACCTGCTCAGCCAGGTCGCACTCAGCAGCCCCAGCAGGGCAGGGGCTGCCCTCTGGAAGCTGGCGATTGAGCGCCCTGATTCTCCCAAACCTGCCTGGTGACCTTGAGGTGCTGGAAAGTGGGCAGAAGAGCCCCCTCCACAGAAACTGCTTCCACTGGCAGGGGCTTCCTTTGGACTTGCTGCCCAGCTCTGCCCTTCGAGGCCTGCGGGAACGGGTCTGACCCACCACCACTCGGGTGTGAAGGCCTGTGGAGAGGAGGTAGGGATCTACTCCCCCACCCCTCCTTTCCACTCCTTCTCACTCTCTTCTCCACGCTCCCCATCAAATAAACTCCCCTGTGGACAGATCTGGTTTAATTTCCTTTGCCCCCTGAAGGGGAATGAAACATCTGGTGGAGACTTGAGGGAGAGTGAGCGCGACGATGTGAGCGATGGGGTCTGGCTGAGCGTGTGGTGTGTGAGAGCTGCAGCTGGGGGCCTCCGTGTTGGAGTCGGTGGGGGAGAGTGTATCTGCCATTTAGTCCAGCTTGTGTGCATGTGAAAATCCGTGTTTACATGAGTGTACAGGCTGTGGGTGTGTGGATATGCATAATTGTGCATGGGGGAGTGTGTATAGGAAAACGTTTGTGTGTCCGAGTACCCATCTGTGTGTGCTTGTGTGCAGCTGTGTATGCCCCAGGTGGGTCTCCGGTGCATCTGTGTGCTGGGGCACATGTGTTGTCTGTGTATGAGTCTCGGGGTTTGTGAGTGTGTATCTGTCTGCTCATGGTTTTGAGTGCATTTGAGTGTGGGCAGGGGACTGTGAGCCTCAGGATGTGTTCGTGTATCTGAGTGTGGCTTATGTGTGTGTGCGCGTTGAGAGCTGTCTCAGTGCCCGGGCTGGGAATAGGTTGACACTAGGTAAGCGGCTGGTGGTGGACAGTTTACAGGGCAGCTCTAGCTGTCCAATGCGAACAACGCTGCCTTCTCCCATCCTGCTCCCCTGCCCCTCCTGCAGGAGCTCTCTTCCTCCTTCCTCCTTGCTCCAGGCTCCTGGTCTCTTCTCAGGGCCTGGGACTCCTGGCCTCCATTGCCTCCGGGGCTCAGGCCTCTGGGCCAGGCCTTCTTCAGGATCTTTCTAATACAGTCTCTGACCCTTCTCTCCCTCTCTGTCTCTGTCTTCCCCACTCCTTGCCCAAGTAGCTGCCTACTGGGAGAAGAGGCAGGCGATCAATAGTCACTAATCACTAATCACTAATCACTAATTAGCTTGGGGAGGGCAGGGCCGGGGGCCCTGTGAGACCTACCAGCTCCATCCTGCCTCGGGGAAGGATTAGGCCTGAGCTAGTCTCTCAGAGATGGCTGGCCCCAGCCATGCGTCTAGCCATCCCTGGCTCTGTACCCCCTCGAGCCCCCCAGCTAATCTCTGGCTGGGTCACTTAGGCACGCGCAGCCTGGGCTGGGCCCCGAGCTGTTGGCGGGGATTTGGGAGTAATCAGGGGCTGCAGCTGGGCCCTGGGCACAGGAGGGTGGGCCCTGTGACAGCTCCCTGGAGCCAGAGCCTGCTGGTATGGGAGGGGCACCCTTGGAAAGAATTTGGAGAGTCTCGGGTTGGGGTAGGGGAGGAGCCCAAGATCCAGGACAGAGTGACTGGGGAGGATGTGAAGTAATTGGGGGACAGAAACAAGGTAAAGAAGGGTCAGTGTGGTAAGAGACGGGATCGTTAGGAAGGGGCGAGATAAACGTTGAAAGAGACCAGGTAGGTGAAGGGGGCCTCCCAGGGGTCAGAGATGAAGTCATTGGCCAGGAGATGGAGAACTTTGCGCTGAGCCCTGCAGCTCCACATGGGCGGGTCTGGGAGGGGGACGGGGTGACCGAGAGAGGGTATGGTCACGGGGGAGAGGTCCCAGGGCTCGAGCGGTGCCGGGCGCAGTGGGGAGTCGCAGGCGTGGGGTGGCAGCGAGCTGCAGGGCGGGGATGAGGAGCAGGGAGCGCTGCCTGGAGCGCTAGAAATTGGCGAGTCTCCCCTCTCCCTCGCCCGCCCCTCCTCCACCTCCACCCCGCCCACTCCCCCTCCGGCTCCGGCTTCGGGAAATTACATCCCCGCTCCGCGGCTCCCCCCCGCCACCGCGCCCCGGAGCCCGCGCCTTTATAGGCACATTTATTGCAATAATAAAGTGAGGCGCGGGGCGGGGGGCGGGGGGCGGCCGTTCCCGGGGGGACCGCGCCGGCTCTAGGAAGCAGGGAAATAAAATAAAATAAAATAAAATCAAAATTCAGATAACGGTGAGCCTTGCGCTGCAGGCCGCGAGCAGGCGGGCAGGCGGGGCTGAGGGGGAGGGGGCGCCCGGCCCAAGGGCAGAGCCCGCCCCACCAGCGTCCCCGCCTCCTCACGCTACAGTAGGGTCTAGAAGGAGGTATCTGCGCCTCCACCTGCCCGGCCGCCTCCCGTAGCTTGATCCTGCCAGTCTTCTGCCTTTTCCTCTGATTTGTCTCCCATACCTGTCCTCAGCTCCTGTCTCTGTCCCAGCCGCCCATCTCCTTCCTTGTCCCCCATTTCCCGTTCTAGTCCCCATTCACATTTCCCATCCCCGGGTCTCCACATCTCTCAGCATCCCTGTTTCTGCCCCATAACCATTCCCCACCCCCCCATTTCCTTTCCCACCCCCAACTCGTCCCCATCCCCATCTCCCAGTCCCTATCCCATTCCCATTCCTGCCTGTCCCCAAATGCCCATCGCTCATCCGCCATCCTCATTTGGTTCCCATCCCATTCTGTCCCCCATCTTCATTCCCCAGGTCCCTACCCCATCTGCATCCCTGTCTCTGCCCAATGCCTGTCCACCATTTCTGATCTCCTCTTCATCCCTGTTCCCATGCTTCATTCTTGTTCCTGTCCTTGTTCCACCCTTATCTCTGCACCCGATGCCTGTGCCTTCCAGGCCTGCACTCCCAGTCCTCCTCCATTCCTATCCCAGTCTGCACCCCAGCATGTCTTGTCCACCCCGCTTTGTCTTCTCCCCGTCTCTATCCCTGGTTCCCAGCCAGACCCCTGCTACTCCACCCCACCCTGACTGTGGTGCCCCCCTCTTTCTAAGTGCAAGGGCTCAGTACGCTATTCCCTCCCCTTCCCCAACCCAGGCCTGGAGCACTGTTCTTCCCCAGTGCAGGGTGGGTCCCCTCCCCTGGTAGGAATCCTGAGCTTCCCGCCTGACCCATGCAGCAGGAAGAAGCGACCAGCCGGTCTGGAGGCCTGGGGGAGGTGCACCCTGCAATGCGGCTGGGGGGCCAATGGCCTGATCCTGCCCCCATTCCCATCAGTCTCATCCCAAAAGATCCCCCACCCCACCCCAGTGGAGTTTGTTCAGCAGCAAGAGACAGCCTCAACTCCCCTCCAATACGTGGGCTCGCTGCCTTGGGGGCAAAGCGCTCCTGGCTCCGCTCCCGCCCCGCATGGGTCTGGAGACTCCTGGTGAAACACACCCCATCCCTGCTGCCACCAAGCACCTCCACCCACCCACCTCACCGACAGCTGGGTTAGCCTCTCCCCTCCGCAAATGTCACTGCGCCCAATTAGCTTAATTAAACCAGCTCTGGAGCAAGGGGGACCCCTTCCTCGGACAACACCCTATTCCCACTCTCAGTCGTAGAGGGGGAGGGACAACACCATGGATTCTGGGCAAAGAGGGGCTCCTCTATCACAGTGCTTTCCTGTCACTCCCACCCCCACCTACAGCTGGAGACAGACAGACAAACCAAGGATAGAGGGAAAGAACCACAGTTAGGTAGAAACTGAGAAAAACAGAATCACGGAAGGAGAAAATTAGGGACAGAATGAGGAAGAGACTGAGAGACAAAAAGAGACTGAGAGAAGAGTAAGGGAGAGAGAGATGGAAAAACAGTGAAAGAGGGAGAGGGAGAGAGGGAGAGTGAGCGTGCGAGCAAGGAAGCCAGAGGGAGGATTTGATTTTATTTTATTCCATGTTCCCATTTCTCGGCTCGTTTCCTCGCAGACTCTCCCCCCTCCCTGTTTGAGCTCCCCCCCAAGGTCGCTTTTGCTGGCCCCCCCAACTCTTCCCTTTTATCTTGGCTGTTTCCTGCAGCGGCGGGTGGGGGGTGTGGGTGCCCAAAGCCAGAGGATTTGCCAGGATCAGAGAAGCGCAGACAGCAATTTGTCTGGGATCAGAGGGGGGGACACCTGGCACCTCTCACTGCCCAGCCAAACCTCCTTCGCTCTCCCAGCCCCTGCCTGGGAGAAGTCGCTGGACTGAAGCAGCCCTCGATGGGTCCCAGGCAGGTTCGGGGCAGGACTTTGGGTGCTGCTGGGGTGTGCTGGAAGGGGGTGACTCAGAGGCATTTGGGGTTGTAGCAGCAGGCGGCGGGGGGGGGGGGGGGGGGGCGGGGCGGATAGAAGCTCCTGGAAAGAGGGGGGGGGTGGGCCAAGTAAGGCGGGGCCATCCGGGGGTCAGAGTTCAACCGGGCCCCCCCCCCCCCCCCCCCACTTGCCCTGGAAACCTTAGGCTTTCCCTGCTCCAATGCTGTCCCCAGGGCTTAAACCCTACCCTCGCCAAGCCCACCAACTGGGCCTTGGCCCCTCATCCTGGGAAGCCCTTTCCCCCTCCACCAGTGGTCGCAACCCTTTCCCTCAGCCCCTGTCAGGCCCACCCTCCGGGTGTTAGCTACCAGCTCCAGCTTGTCTGTCTGAGAAGATCACTCCTGCCACCCCTGCCCCCCTCACCTGAGCTGGGAGGAGGGGTGGACGGGAGGAGGAAGGAGGGGGCAATAAATATGTATGACGAGCGGGTGGCGCGGCATTAATAACCCGGGATCACAGCGCCGCAGGGATAGGGCCAGGCGGTGGAGAGTCGAGCTGGGCGGCTCGACTCTGCCGTTCCTGTCCCCCATGGACACGGTGTGTACACACGGGTGTGTGCAAATGGAGGGGATACCCATGCTGCCCGGCCTCTTTATCCACCCAAAGCTCTGCCTGTGGGCATGTGTGGTCCCCCAGGGACCATTCAGATACACATATGCACCCCCCGGGGGGGGGGGGACACGGTGAGACCACATTTGTTCTGTCATTGTTCTGGATACCCTGACACACACCTTGTAGAAAGAGCTTGACACATGGACGGAGGATGATAGAAGCACACACAAGAAAAGTGACACCTTCAGAGAATCACACACAGCCACTCTCAGACATACAGCCAACCCAGGCATACAACTACACCAGCCACACAGACACAACTACCACACACTGATACCCAGCTTCAGTCAGATCAACACACAGACACACACACACAGCCAACCCAGGCACATGTGCAACCCAGGCACACATACATAGCCACTACAGACTGACAACAGACATTCAGCCTCTACAAGCAGGCAGAGACCCATACACACAGCCTCCTCAGACTTATATGCATGGGCATACAGACACACACACACACACACACACACACACAATCACTCCAGGTTGACAGACGAACACATACAACCATGCCAAGCTAACAGAAACGCAGCCTCCCTAGGCTGAGACACACAGTACTCCCTCCCCCCAGTCCGAACCCACAGCAGTAAGGGCCAGAAACGGCCACAGCCAGCACAGTCTGACTGACACACTCTGACACACGCGGCTCCTCTCCCTCCCACCCCTCGCTGGAGCAGCATCTCCATATTTCTTCCTCTGGCTCTCCCATCTCCTTCACTCCCGGCCACCCTCACCCCACCCCCCAGCCCCAGATAATTGATGGCCAGGGCTTGGCCCGGCCGCTCCCGCCTCTCGATCCATCTTGTACTCGAGCCCGCGCTGTCTCCCCGGCCGCCACCTGAGACACACGGAGACGGGTGGGGGCGGTCCTCGGGCTCCCTCCAGCTCGGTGAAGGACCACCAGGGGGCCTCTCGCAGCGCAGGAGCGCTGGAGGGCCGAGAGGGGCGCCCGCACAGACCCCCAGCCTGAACCCCTAGCGCCCAGACTCTCCATGCTCTCCTCGGGTGCCCTCGGTCTCCCGTGCCCCTCCCCGCAAGGGAGCAGAGGCTGGCCCTGGAGGGGCTCTGGGCTCGGCAGAGGTGTTGGGAGGTCTTCACTGCTTTCTGGATGCTGGATGTTGACAGCGGTCATGGCCTCCCTTGCCTGAGTCCAGCTCCTCCTTGGCCCGTTACTTCGAACCAACCAGGCTCCAGGCCAGGGGAGATGGCCGCGTCCACAGCTGCGCTCCCTGCTCAAACCCACACTGGCTTTGGCTTTTCTGGCTTTCTCAGCCTCCATCGGAGTTCTGTGAAAACACAGGGATTCTCAGTGTCATTGCACAGATGGAGAAACTGACGCCTAGAGAGTGACTTGGCCGAGACCACAAGCTTGAAAGGACCTCAGGTCTCCTTCAGTGCGCACTCCAGAACCACTTGCAGTGGCCTGCCCCATTCCATTTGGTCTCCCAGCGGCTGTGGAAAGGGGCTGGCGTGGGTTGGGCCCTGGCGGGGTGGCCAGGGACAACCTCAGCATCTCTCTTTTCTCCTCTTTCTTCGTCCACAGGCCGTCAGTGCCCAGATCCCAGAGTCCGGGAGACCGCAGTACCTGGAGCTGCGCCCCGCCGCGGCCGGAGGGGGCGCCCCGGGCCACCAGCTCCGCGCGCCCAGGTCTTCCGACGGCCTGGGCACCGCGGGCGCCTGGAGCTGGGCCTGGCCGGCTAACCACACCGGGGCCCTGGCCCAGGCGGGGGTGGCGAGGGCGCTGCCAGCGCAGCGCACCAAGAGAAAGCCGTCCATCAAAGCGGCCCGCGCCAAAAAGATCTTCGGCTGGGGGGACTTCTACTTCCGGGTGCATACCCTCAAGTTCTCGCTGCTAGTGACCGGCAAGATCGTGGACCATGTGAACGGTACCTTCAGCGTGTACTTCCGTCACAACTCGTCCAGTCTGGGCAACCTCAGCGTCAGTATCGTGCCGCCCTCCAAGCGCGTAGAGTTTGGGGGCGTCTGGCTGCCGGGGCCCGTCCCCCACCCTCTGCAGTCTACGCTAGCCCTAGAGGGGGTGCTCCCTGGGCTTAGGCCCCCGCTGGGGATAGCAGCCACGGGGCCGGGATTAGGGGGTCCCCTCGGGGGCGCGCTGGCGGGCCCCCTTGGGGGCGCGCTGGGAGTGCCCGGGGCCAAAGAGTCCCGCGCTTTCAATTGCCATGTGGAGTATGAGAAGACGAACCGCGCGCGCAAGCACCGCCCGTGCCTGTACGACCCGTCGCAGGTGTGCTTCACCGAGCACACGCAGAGCCAGGCTGCCTGGCTGTGTGCCAAGCCCTTCAAAGTCATCTGCATCTTCGTCTCCTTCCTCAGCTTTGACTACAAACTGGTGCAGAAGGTGTGCCCAGACTACAACTTCCAGAGCGAGCACCCTTACTTTGGATAGCGCGCCCCGCCCTCGCCTGGTCCTGAGCTTCCCGCCCAATCCCGGCCTCCCTGAGTGGGACCCCTCCCCGTGCTCCGCAGCTCCTGAGGCCGCGTCCACCCCTTCCACTCTGGGGTAGGAGGGGAACAGCCCTCCCGGGGACCATCAGCCGAGGTGGGTCCCCTTTTCCTTATGGGGAGTGCCCGTGAAGCTGGGGGTAGCCCCCTCCCGCTACACCCCGAAGTGGAGGGGTAAGAGCACCGCCCCAGAGTAGGCGGGGCTTGGAGGCGGTCCCAGCGCCCCCTACGTCCGCATTGGGTCCCCATTATGCTCCTGGCGCTGGGCTGGACGCTGTTCCGCCCGCAGCTTTGATAACGCCTGGCCTGGCACCCTCGTCCCACCCTGACTTTCTTACCCTCAGGCGTTCGTCCTCCCGCTCCGCTCTGTCCCTGTGTAGACTGTAAAGGCCTATAAACCCGGCCTATCCCTCTCCCCTTCCGCCTGCCGTATGCCTGTCCCCCTTTCCCCGTTAGGGTAGGGGAAGCAGAACTCCTGGGCGTAGGCGATCGACTCTGGCCCCTGCCCTCTGCCGCCTCCCTCCCGTCTCTGCAGTCCTGCTCCACCTGCCCCTTTTCGGCTGCTTCCTCTGGTGATATTTTTTCTATGCCAAAACAGACGGGGAAGGGAACAAAATAAAGTGAAATCCAATACGCGTCTGTGTGAGACCTTTGTAGGGAAGGGGGGGGGGGGGTGGGTTTATGTCTGGCAGACACCTGGTCAAGGCCTCCTCCCTCAGCGGCTCGTGGGGAAACTGAGGCAAATATTGATGGAGCTAGCCCCTTGGGAGTCATCCAAGACCACATCAGATAGAGATGAGGGCCGTGGGAGCCCTGCCTCAGGTGGGGATTTTCCTCCCGGAGGTGGGCGAAGTGGATAGGATGGGGATTAGACCTAAGAGGGGACTCCCAGCGGACTATTTGGGACAATTTGGGGGAGGAGATATAAGACCTGGAATGGGATGGAGATGCAGGGACAGCGTAGGCGGGAGCGCTGACAACCTGCTAAGCTTCGCGGAGCTGGCGGGAGGCGGCAGGTGGGGGGCAGGGGGAACGGTGTTTGCGGCATCTGGAGTCATCGATCTTCCTTTTCCTTCCTAATTTCGTGGGCGCTGAGTTTGCAGACGGATGAGGGAGGGAGGGAGGCCTGAGACAGGGGTGGGGGAGGAGACGAGCGCGAGTTTGGAGAGCTGGGCCAGGGCGCCGCTGCTCGCCGCTGCCTGCAAACAAGGCCCCCTTCAGCCAGCTGCCCACCCTCCCACCCCCGCCTCCAGCTCGTTCCTGCAGCCTCGGTTGCTAATTTTATCCGCCCCCAACCCCGGCCTGGGCGTTAATTGGCTGCTGCTTCATTAGCAGTTCTCAAGCTCAGCCGCCCCCCTCCCCTGGGGACCCCTGACTGGGGCGAGGGAGGGGGTAAGGACAAGCTGAGGCACAGAACGACACCTCATCTTTCGCCTTCCTTCTCCTTGAGTCCTGAGTCGAGGTAACTACTCTAACTACTGGGACAGGGCAGTGTTCTTCAGGGGATTGCCCACTGGCTCCAGCGGGAAACTGAGTCAGAGATGAGTCTGACCCAGACATGCCTGGGAGTCAAAACTCGGTAAGTGGAAGATAAATATAGGATGGATGGATGGATGATAACAGGATCAACTGAAAGGAGGGAGGTGGGAAGTGGTTCTGGGTCAGAGACTGGAGGAAGGAGAAAAACCCAGCAGACTCCTAACACCCCCCAAGCCCCCCACCCCACCCCCGCTGCTGGAAAGACCTGAGAACACCTGAGGCTAGAGTAGGGGGTGGAGGTTGGAGCTAAGGGTGGACTTCTGAGGACTAGTAGGAGAGCCAAGTGGGAATGATTGGAATTAGCAAGCTAGCCCATCTGGGCCTCAGTTTCCTTATTTGAAAAGCAATAACGAAATAACGTGTTCTGGAGATTAAATGAGAATTTGCATATGAATATGCTCTGTGATGGATTGTCCTACCCTTCTTCCTCTGACTCCCAAACCTGCCTCCATCACAGCCACACTCTCCTCCTCCTCCTCCTTCCCCCCCTCTTCCCACCTCTGGACATCTGGGAGCACAGTGAGGTGCCCCTGCCCATAACTGCATTGCTGCATTTTGTTACCTGCCCGCCTCTTGATGTCCCAGTAGTCAGTGGGCTATTCTTGTATCTCCAGGGCTATGGCATTCCTGGCATGGAGTAGGAGCTCAGTATGTCTGTTGAATGAATGAATGAATGAATGAATGTGTAATGTTTCTATGTAAGGCAATGGTTCTCAAAGTTGCTGCTTATTAGAATCATTGAGAGGTTTTGTTGTGTGTTAGCGTGAGTGGGCAAATGCCCACTTTAAGATCCATTGAATTAGAACTTCTGAGGAGGAGCCCCACACTCACATATTTATATCACATTTCCCAGTCCATTCTGTTGCCCAGGCTTGGGAACCTACTCCTGGAGGGGTCAAGGAGTCCCTCCCCCAGAGGATGAGTCCAGATGAAATCAGGCTAAAAGGAAGATGCCTTCTAGTCCTAAGATCTGTAGCCCTGAGGATGTAAAGAGAGCTCCCTGACAGACAGCTGGGGCAGCAAGAGGTCAACAGGTAACAAAATGCAGCAGGTGCGACAGGCGGGAGGGGGCACCTCACTCAGCTCTCGAATGTCCCAGGAGGAGGAGCTGGTCCTGGAGGAGGCAGGGTTGTAAGTCAAAGGAGGAGGGGAGGACAATTTATCCCAGAGCATGGTTACATACGAAGTGTCCTTTAATCCCCATCACAGGGTATTTTATTATGGATTTACAAGTGAGGAAACTGAGGCCCAGACAGGCTAACTTGCTAGTTAGTTCCAGAGCTGGACCTTGAACTCAGTTCTCTCACCCTTCCACACCAGGGTGCTTTCCAAGGCGCCATGGCTCTCTAGCTTGTATGGGAATACTTCTAGCTTTGTATTTCCCAGAGAGACTGATAATGCCAGGTATTAAGCAAGCACTCAATAAATGGCTGTTGTCTGGATAACAGACACGGGGAAAAAAACCCCTGAAGAGCTTCAGGACAGTGACGAGTTGGGGCGGGACTGGATCTCTTTTTCTTTCAGGCAAGAACCTCTGACCTGCGGCTACAACCTGGGAATGAAGCACAAGAAGGGGGAGAAAACTACAATTCCCGGAAGACCATAAAAGAGCTACTTCACGCATGCGTAGGTCCCTCCCCTCGCTCTGTGGCTTCTCGGGTGGCTCTTCTGGCGCATGCGCTCTCAGATCAGTCTCCTTCCAACCGCTTGCTTCAGCCGGCGATAGTTTGTGGCTGGACCTCCTGCGACCTCGGGTTGCCATGCTGCCCTTCTCTTTGCTCTGGGCAAGTCGGGTAAGAATGGGGCTCCGGAGACTGCGTGACCTGCAGAAAGCAAGCTCCGCTCCTAGCCTAGTTTCCATTCACAAACTCTGCGGTTCTCTTGGCTTTTCCGCGCACGTGGTCTGGGGCCTGGGATAGCGGATGCGCAACTAGGGAATCCCTGAGACGCCCCCCGCCCCCCGCGCTCCCGATGCGCGCGGGGTAACTGGGGCCCCTCCCCATTCTGGCAACCAGACGTCCCAGGGCCTTGTGACTGCCTATTTCACGTGGCATTCGGGGAGAGAAGCGCACCGGATGCCCCGTGGACCCTGTGCTGGCGAACAAGCGGGGTTCCCGGCCGGGAGCAGCGAGCTGAGTCTTTCCTGCCGGCTCTGAGCCTTGCAGATGATGCAACCTGGCCCCACTGCTTGCATCAAGTGCCCTGCGGCTCTGTGGGCTGGCAGGAGGTGGAAAGAGTAGGGGGCGCAGAGCACAGGATGTGGGTTTGGGCTTCCCTGCCAGCAGACCGCCCCCCACACACCACTTCCCCAGGGACTGCTAAAGCTCTCCCTCTCACCTCTACTGCTCTAGAAACCACCTCTGTAGCCTGTCAACTCTTGCCAACTCGACCTCCTCCCCCCGCTCCCCCGACTGTGGTATCAGTTTATGGAGGCCCTGCAGGAACACCCTTTTGTTCCTGTGGGTGGGGAGGTTCTGGAACCTCAGTGGACCGCCCCTGAGTTCCAGAGACACAGGCTTCTAGAGGACAAACTTTGTCCTGAGGCTTTGCAGAGAGGTTCATGGGTTGAGGTGGAGGGAAATTCTGAGGTGAGGTGAATGGACCGAGTCAGAGCCGCCCCCTGGACATTGATCTCAAGCTTGGCTCTGGAACTGGCTTTTGAAGGTGGGGGTGGGGGTGGTGAGGACTGGAACAGGCTGGCTGGGCAACAGCCTTCTGGGTTTGGAGCTAGAGGGCCGGGTAAGCACGGCTGAGTTGTTGGGAGACTGTCTGTCTAGACATATTTTGTCTGACCTGGCTTTTCCTCCCCTAGCCTCTGCAGAGATGTGGTCAGCTAGTCAGGATGGCCATACGGTGCCAGCACAGTGAAGTGGCCCAGACCCAAACTGGAGAAGCAACCAGAGGCTGGACAGGCCAGGAGAGTCTGTCGGACAGCGACCCTGAGATGTGGGAGCTGCTGCAGAGGGAGAAGGACAGGCAGTGTCGTGGCCTGGAGCTCATTGCCTCAGAGGTGGGGCCTGGGGAGAGGCCCAGGGCTTGGGCACCACGGGTGCAGGAAGTCACAGGTCATCTTACTGCTCTTTCTCCAGATGTCCCTCTAGACTCAGGGCCTTCCTGCTGGGCCTTATCTCCCTCTCTTCTTACTGTCTTCTGAAGCAAAGGCAGGGCCAGCCTGGGGTATGGGATGGGGACATTAAAGAGCTTCCAAGGCCCCTGCAGTCTAGTCTGGTCCTTCCTCCCTCCCAAGAGGAAGAGGAGTCTGGAAGCACAGGTTTGAGTGACAGGTGGCCTTGCTGGGGACATCTATCATGGCAGCTGGGTTTCTGAGGCTGCTGCCTCAGGCCTGGCAAGGGGCCTGAATGAACAGAGCTTCCTGTAGAGCCCAGCTCCTCCCTGCAGCCCAGGGCTCCGGGGTGGGGCTGTGGGGGTCCCGGGGAAGGGGCTCAGTACCTTCTGACATTGCTCCCCACCCCACCCCAGAACTTCTGCAGCCGAGCTGCGCTGGAGGCCCTGGGGTCCTGTCTGAACAACAAGTACTCGGAGGGTTATCCTGGCAAGAGGTGAGGGCTAGGCACAGAGGGCTGGAGGGTAGCCACAGGGCTACCAGCCCTACCAGTGGGGGACGCCTCCCTGTCCCCTCCCTGTGTGTGGAGAGGAGTGGCCCTCCGGGTCCTGTGCTGCAGGTCGGGGGGGTGGCCCTTTCTTTGCCCTGACACACCCCTCCCGTGGCAGATACTACGGGGGAGCAGAGGTGGTGGATGAGATCGAGCTGCTGTGTCAGCGCCGGGCCTTGGAGGCCTTTGACCTGGATCCTGCACAGTGGGGAGTCAATGTCCAGCCCTACTCTGGGTCCCCAGCCAATCTGGCTGCCTATACAGCCCTTCTGCAGCCTCATGACCGAATCATGGGGCTGGACCTGCCTGATGGGGGCCAGTGAGTATGGATAGGGTGGGTGGTGGGCTTGGTGGGTAGTGTGGGCTTAGGAGAGGAGTTGTTTCTTGAACACCTACTGTGTGCCATGCAGAGGGAGCGGCTTCTCCTTGTCCTGAAAGTTATAGTGGAGGAGGGAGATAAGACCCCAGTAGCCAGTGCCCACCACAGAACGGGCAGAGTAGTGAGGGTGGGCATGCTAGGAGTAGTGTTCCAGGGACAGAGGCCTTCGGAGCGGCCAGGAGGGGAGTGGTTCAGTCTGGGAGTTACTCCACTCCCCAGCCTTACGTCCTCTCCTCCCCTCCCAGTCTCACCCATGGCTACATGTCTGATGTCAAGCGGATCTCAGCCACATCCATCTTCTTCGAGTCTATGCCCTATAAGCTGAACGTGAGTGCTCCAGGGTGTGGGGTGGGAGCTGCTCAGGCCCTGGTGGCCCTCTGCTGGGGAAAGTGAGGGGCGGGAGCCCTGGGCAGCCCTCAAAGTCAAGGGGGAGAGTGAGCTGCCCCGCTTCTTTCTGAGGGCTTTAGCTTTTTGTTTGTCTGTCCAGCCCAAAACCGGCCTCATTGACTACGACCAGCTTGCACTGACTGCTCGACTTTTCCGGCCACGGCTCATTATTGCTGGTACCAGTGCCTACGCCCGCCTCATTGACTACGCCCGCATGAGAGAGGTGGTGGAGGGATGGAGTACCACTTAGTCACTCCCCAGGGGGTGGTGGGGAGATTTTGGGCGATGGGTGGCTTCAGGCAGGCCTATCTGGCCGTCCCCGGGCTGAGGCCTGTCTCTTTTCCTGCCCAGGTATGTGATGAGGTCAAGGCACACCTGCTGGCGGACATGGCCCACATCAGTGGCCTAGTGGCTGCTAAGGTGATCCCCTCTCCTTTCAAGCATGCGGATGTTGTCACCACCACCACTCACAAGACCCTTCGAGGGGCCAGGTCAGGCTCCCCTGAGGTCAGGCCTCGCCTTTCCTGCCTTCACGCCCTAGTCCTGGGGCACTGGTGGGCTGGATCCCGGAGGAATTCATTCCCACCTGAAGCCCGGAGGACTTCTACCCAGTCTCTGATGATTCTCCTTCTTTTGCCCCTGGCAGCAGTTCCCTGGCGAAGGGTCTGGGGATGGGAGTGAGGGGCTGCTCCCCTCGACCACTGGAGCTCAGCACACTGGGCACAACTGAGGTGGACTCGGAGTCCTCAGGGGCCTGGGCCAGCCAGTTGCCTCTGCTCTTGCCATCCCATGCCCTTTCTTTTCAGCTTAAATTCTGACCACCCACCTTTTGCACAGGTCAGGACTCATCTTCTACCGGAAGGGAGTGCGGGCTGTGGACCCCAAGTCTGGCCGGGAGATCCCTTACACATTTGAGGACCGAATCAACTTTGCCGTGTTCCCGTCCCTGCAGGGGGGCCCCCACAACCATGCCATTGCTGCAGTGGCTGTGGCCCTAAAGCAGGTTGGGGAGTGTACTCTTGTGGGATGAAGGTGGGGGGCATTGCCTGGAGGCTCAGGCCCTGTCCCTTGCTCACTGAAGTTGGAGCTGAGGGAAGGGAAGTGCAGGATGGGAGGGGGCAAGACTGGGGTCACAGCTGTGCTGGGGGTGGGGGAGCAGAAGGGGCAGGGTTTGGCGTCACAGGTGCTGCTGTCTCCCCTCCAGGCCTGCAGTCCCATGTTCCGGGAGTACTCCCTGCAGGTTCTGAAGAACGCTCGCGCCATGGCTGATGCCCTGCTCGAGCGCGGCTACTCACTGGTGTCTGGTGAGCCAGGGAGCTGGGTGAGAGCCCCTGTAGCCTCAGGCAGAGGCCTAAGACTCATCAGTCCCCACTTACTGTCCCCGCTTAGGTGGCACTGACAACCACCTGGTGCTGGTGGACCTGCGGCCCAAGGGCCTAGATGGTGCTCGAGCTGAGCGGGTCCTGGAGCTCGTGTCCATCACGGCCAACAAGAACACCTGTCCTGGAGACCGAAGTGCCATCACGCCTGGGGGCCTGCGGCTTGGTGAGACCTGGGGTTCGAGGAGGGGAGGATGGCTGCCAGGTGGGCTTGGGCTGTGCCAATCCCTTTCTGCCTGTCTCCCAGGGGCCCCAGCCTTGACTTCTCGTCAGTTCCGTGAGGATGACTTCCGGAGAGTTGTGGACTTTATAGATGAAGGTGTCAGCATCGGCTTGGAGGTGAAGAGCAAGACGGGTGAGTGGGCAAGACACCCCTGAGCCAGTTTATAGTCACCATCTGCCCCCTCCCCAGGTGATCCAGCTACCTTCCAGACAGCTCTGACCGCTTTCTCCTCACCCCTCCAGCAAAACTCCAGGATTTCAAATCCTTCCTGCTCAACGACCCAGAAACAAGTGATCGGCTGGCCAACCTCAGGCAGCGTGTGGAGCAGTTTGCCAGGGCCTTCCCCATGCCTGGTTTTGATGAGCACTGAAGGAAATGAGGCCCATAGACTGGAATCTATTTCCCTTCCCCCTCCCTGGACCAGTAGAGGGCAAGGCCTATCTTCCAATTTTTTGCTGGGAGCGGGGGAAGGCCTCCCACTTGGGGGAAAAGCCAGGTAGAGTTCCCCTTCCCGGCATTTGTAGCTGAGAAGATTTCTTTTTGTAACAAGAGTTAGAAGAAGGAGGCTTGGGGCTTTCTGCCCTCCCTGCTCCTGCGTTATCTCAGTGTTATAGACTGCCCGCTCTTCCTGGAAAGGGGGAGTTACCCTTGCGAGCCAGAGGAAGGGCTGGGTAGGCACCCTCCTTTCTGTTTTTAGCTAATAAAATGCTAACCTGCCCTGAGCTTCTGTTACTGGGGGAGGGGTCCCCTGGGCCAGGTGGGGATCTGTCTCCCTCAGCGTGTTCCTCCCTTCCCTCCCACCACCACCACAAGGACCCCGGGGGCTGCAGCCTCCTCTGTCTCTGATCAGAGCCGACACCAGACATGATTAGCAGGCGCAGCAAATTCAATTTGTTAAATGAAATTGTATTTTGCCCACGGCTGCTTCTGTTTGATCCCCGGGGGACGGAGGGGAGCAAGGGAGGGGCGGGACGGCAGGGGGAGGGGCGGGGGAGGCCCAGGTGCGAGGCGAGGGCGTGCCGCCTGGCGGCGTAGGTGGAGCGCTAGGGCTGGGGCCTGAGCGTGCTACACCTCCCTGGGCCTCCGTGCCGCATCCGGGGCAGGCTGGGCAGCCCAGAACGAGCCTAGTGAGCCGGAGCAGCGCCGCCCCTGGGCTGGCGCCGGGAGCCTCGGCTAACGTGAGGCCCGCCACGTCGCTTGGCACTCAGAGGCCCCTGCTTGCTCTTGGCTCACGTCGGCCACGCTCAACACGTAGCCTGCACCACGCCCTGCCGGGCCCAAGTAGCGGGACAGAGGGGCTGGCTGGGGCCTTTTGGGTCTACCGGGCAGATGCCTGCCCCCCTAGCTCCCCCTCCCCCGCGTGGGACTCAAGCCTGAGGGTCAGAGGCACTTCCGCCGCTGGGACCGAGGGAAGGGGGTGGGGGTGGAGCTGCCTCCCCTCTGCCGTGGGAACCAGGCCTGTGTAAGCAGGAGCTGGCCAGGGTGGCTAGAGTGGCGCCCTGGAATTGCGGGCGGAGAGTGGAAGGAAGGAGTAGGCTGGCTGGTGGTGGTTTACATCCAGCGCGCACCCCAGCCGGGCTTAGAAGTCTGGCCGGTCCTTCTTCAGCTTCTTATAGTCAGTGGAAACTGCAAGGAACTATGGGAGGGAAAGGGAGATAGATTGCACTGAGTGCCCCGGGCCTCCCTTTGCCAGGACCAAGAGATGAGGGGATGGAGGTGCCACCATAGAGCCACTGGAAGTTACCTTGTATTGGTCATTGGGGCTCAGGCGGTTCCAGGGCTCTGGGTTGTTCTTTCGGTCCCAGCTGCGGAGAGGGAGGGGGAGGATTAGCGTTTCCTCTCTGGGAGCCATTACTGGGACTCGAGCCTAAGGTGACACCCACGGTCTCTGCTCTCACCCCAGCACCCTTCCTCCTACCCTGGGGGGCCCATTTCCCAGAGACTGACAGCAGAGGAGGCACGTTAGCAGGTGCTGACAAGTGAGACAAGAAGGCTGTCACCATTGTCAGTGTGAGGCCAGGTGACAGACTGACAACTGGGCCAAGGGACTCCCGCCTGTTCCTTGCCACCCTGGGTTAACCCCGCAGAGCAGAGCGGTGGGAAGCAGGCAGAGATCCTGAGGAGCTGGGGTTTCAGCGATGTGCCCGGAATTCCCATAACGCCGTGGGGGCTTCTGAGGCGTGCTGGAGGACCCCCATCGCCGCTGCCTCTGGCTGGGCGTGGAGTCTCCGTGCCACCCCGGCCCCAATGGCGCCCCCAGCAGCTCACCCGGCCTCACCCCCAGCACCGAGATGGAGGTACCCGACGGCAGCCGGCAGCCGGCAGAGCGGCGTCGCCATGGCAACAGGGCCGGGAGCGGTGCGGGTTTCGCAGCCCGAAGCGGGCCGAATCGCGGGCCAAGGAGGAGTGAGCGGTTGGGTAGGCCGGAGCGGGTGCAGGCCTCCCAGGTCAGGAACACGCTCCAGCCCCGAGATGCTGGGCAGTCCAGTCGCAGGTGTGCTGCCTGGAGATCCCCACTAGGACCACCCATTCCAGTCTTCCCAAGAGGCCTTTGCATTCTACCCCCCTTGCCCCCGCCCCCCAGGACCCCGTCCCAAGCCCCGCCTTTACCAGACGTCCGGGCTGCGCAGGGCGAGTCTCAGCAAGTACAGCGCAGCGCTGCCCATGCCCAGGCCGATGAAGCCGATCATCGGGATGAGCTGCAGGGAGACGGAGGGCACTCTCCTGGTCAGCCCCTCACGTTTCCCAATTGCCCTTTACAAGCTTTTCTGCGCCCCGCCCCCCATCCCGGGTCTGGCGCTCGGTCTCTTCTGGGAGGGGGGGGCCCTGAAACTTCCCACACCACATTTCCTGTGCAGTCTCCGTGACCCACCAGGGAACCTGCCTCAGGTGGATTCAAGGAACATGGGACATATCGCAGGGCTAGACTGAGGGCATCTTGGAGGAAGATTAGGAGCAGTGGGAGAACTAGCCAAGAGGCAGGGACTGGGAGCCGTGGGGCAGCGAGAGAGGAGTGAGAATCGGTAGCTCTGGGGACCGAACTCACCCCGGGATGTCTCTTGATCTGCCGGTAGAAGCGGGCTCCGAGACTGGTTCCCGCCATATCGCCTCTCCAGTGTCTGGTCCTCTCCAGCGGCTCTGCTCCCTCGCTCCTCCTGGGGTCCCGCCCCCGGCTCGGGAGGGGTCGGCCCAGCCCAGCCCGGCCCAGCCCGGCCCTCTTCAACAGACTCACCCCACCCCCCACTCACGTCGCTTCCTTCTGCAGTTCCAGGCTTGCAGCGGGGAGAAGTGTTGGGGAGCAGGGGGTTTCTGCTCCTCTGCTCTCTCATCCAGATGCCACACCCTGGCCCATGGGGGACACCATTACACTTGGGGCCTTGGGTTGGTGCCTGGGAGAGGCCTCACAGGCTTTGACCTGGGTTCTGTCTCCCTCCACGGTGTAGTGGGAGGAGGAGGGGGCCAGACCTACCGACAGCACTAAAGCTGCCCCAGCCGCTCTAGTCCAGCGTGGTTTCTCCCAGTTGTGTTGTGGTTGGCCTGGAATAATGTTTGGAGGCCAGGGAAGCCCGACGTATTTCAAACCTGGCTCAGGACAGACTAAGTCAGTTGGCGAAGTTTGGGGACTTGAGAGACTTGCTTGCTCTGTCTACCCCGCGTAGGGCTGAATGTGGAGACACCCAAGGAGGCCACTCTCCGCCTCTGGCGGTGATGGAGAGGAAGGGAATGGAGGGCAATAGTCAAGGAAAGAGAAAAGATGCTGAAGGAGGAAAGAGAACAAGACACAGAGACCGACGCGCAGGGCGCTTGCTGCCCTTTCCTCAGCCAACTCGGGTATATGCTCTGCTGTCAGGGCGGGAAGGCTCACGGTCACGTCTTTGGGGAATCGGGGTGCTAGGGACGCAGGAGCCCAGCCCTAACCACTTCTCCCCACTCCCATGCTAACCTCCACCTCCTCCCTCCACGCCCCCCCACCCCCACCCCGCAGCTGGATCCTACGGAGCTCCCCCACTTCTCCCCTCTAGAGCCTCTTGGCGGCTCGGAAGCTGGGACAGGGGCGAGCTGTGTACCCACCGCTGGGTCCCGGGGGTTACAGAGGGGAGGGGACCCCGAGGAACGGCCCCCTCCATTTCCCCCGCTCTGCTACCACTCGCGCCCCCTGCGCTGACAAGCGCGGCTGTAATTAGGCTGCGGGGTCCTCGGCTCGTCGCCTCTCTCCGGTGGATAATGAGATAAAGTGTCAGAGACAGGGTGAGAACAAAGAGATAGAGACTCGCTGCGCTGTGGGAGGGGCGGGGGGGGGGGGACGGGACACGGGGGAGGGGGCTGACGGGATACCAAAGCCTGGAGCAGCGCAGAGCCTGGCCCTCCCTGAGCACCGCACCTCCAAGGCCGGGCAAGGGATTGGGATGTCACCCATGCCCCCCAGCCCTCCAGTCTCGGGGACTGAAAATCAACCCCGGAGCTCGAGCTCGAGGGGCCGCACAGCTGGGCTGCACAGCTGGCTGTGTGTGGCACAGCTGGGGCGCTGGACGCCGGCAGGGACGTCTGGCCCCTGCGCAGCGCCCGGTTGCCTTTCGCGCCCTCGCCCGCCTCCCTGCGCCGTTTCCCGTGAGTGCCGGTGACCCGGGCCTAGCGCGTCCCGGAGCCTCTGCCCCTCTCCTTTCCTGGAACCTCCGCGGATCCTCCTGCCTTGGCGTCCGCCCCTCTCTCCCTGCTCCTTATTACTTTATCGCTTCTGCTCTGGTCTGTCCGGGGGGTCCTTGACCCGCCCCGGCTTCTGGTGCCGGTCTCTGACCCTGAGTCTACGCCCCTCCCAGCCCTGGATGGTGGTCTCCGGGGTCCAGCTGGACACAGAACTCCTTGGGTTCCAGACCCCATCTCTCCCCACCCCACCGCCCTGGACTTCCCCACCAGAAGGACTCAGGCCAAGCTGACCCAGCCGGGTGAGAGACGGCAGAAGTCATTAGCTGCGGATTAGGCGTGGCCAGGGGCGGGCGGGGGTCCCGCCGGGACTGTACTGCGAGCGCTAAATAGCACAGGACACTAATCCGCGCGCAGGCGACTGGGCCAGTCAAAAGCAGCTGGACTCGGCGGAGCGAGGTGGCTGCAGGGGCCGTGGGCGCGGGCGCCCCCTGGAGGCCGCGCTGCTCCCAAGCTCTCAGGGGCCATGCGTCGGGCGCCCCCTGTCGGGCCGCGTCGGCCCTGCGCCCCGCAGCTTTCCGGCAGGTAAGCCCGGCCCGCCGCTCCTGCCACTCCCGCCGCCAAGACAGTGAGATCCCGCAGCCTCCACTCTTTTGGTGCAAGGCGGGGCCGGGAGGGGGCGAGGAGAGGGGACGCAGAAGCTCCCGCTTGGCCAGCCGCAGTCACCCCAGGTTCAGGCTGGTTCCGCTCGCGCTCGCGGGGCTAGGTGGCCCCAGATGCCTGGGGCTCGGTCTCCGCCCTGAAACTGCCCTCTGCCCTCTGCCTCTGCCTGCTCTAGTCTCTGGCTGCCCTTCTTTCTGCTTCTTTCTTCTTCAGGCTCTGTCTCTGTCCATCTCCGTTTCTCTGTCTGTCTCTGCGTCTGTCTGTGTCTCCCTGTTCCTTATCATTCCTGCTGTGTGTCTGTCTCTCCCTCTGCAGCTCTCTCTGACTTATCCCTCTGCATCTGATTCTCTGTGTCTCTCTCTATTTATCTCTCCTTCCCTCTAAATCTCTCTACCTCGCGGTGTCTCTCTTTACAAATGCCTCTCTCTGTCACTGTCTATCTCAGTTTCCCCTTCCCATTCCCCAGTTCTATTCCTATACTCTGGCTTGCTGCCCCTGGGGGGGGGGGGGGTGCGCCGCAGCAGTCCAACGGGACAGCCTGGGGACATCTCGGGGCACTGCCTACGGTCCCCTTCCCGGTCACCTCCACATGCCCGTCATCCTGACGCGGCCTATGTCTTCCCTCTGCAGCTGTGGGGCGTGGAGGGGGCGCCCAGGAGGGAGACACAGCGCCCAGCATCTGCTCGGGAGCCCCAGGGCCCTGACCCCCTCTGCCGCTATTAAGGGCGCCGGGTCCCGAGGCTCTGAGATGATCATGATTGCATCAGCCAGACAGCCGCGGAGCTGGGAGCCGCGCGGCGAGCGAGAGAGCAGTGAGACAAAGACGCCCGCGCCATCTGTTTATGCAAAGCACTCTCCGCCGGGGACCCCGGCGTCCCAGTGCCTGGCCCGGCTCGGGGCACAGGGTCATGAGCCCGCACCTGCCCGGCGCCCCGCCGCGCCGTGGTTTTCCCCCCTCTCCCCAGCACCCAGAGGGGCCGCGAGGCGAGCGGAACGGAGGGAGGTGGGGGGTGTTGATGTGATTGGAGCGGACGCGGCTGTTTCTTCAATAATGGATGGAGATGATGCGGACGGCGGAGCCAAGCCCGCCCGGAGAACAGAGAGGAATAGAAATGGGGAGAGGAAGGGGCGGGGGCGGGAAGCTCACCCAGGCGCGTGCGCGCGCCACACACACACACACACACACACACGAGCACGCGTGCGTCACACTGTCATACGCCGCCGCGCGGCTCACACCCAGGCACACGCCCACGCACTGTCACCAAGACACACACACCTGCAGGTGGAGACGCCAGAGCGACACACACTCACCAGAAGCCCTTTCTGATTCTCACATACACACAGTCCTGCGGGCTGAGACACACGGAAATGCCCACACACTAGACACCGAAGCGTGAAGAATACACAGATACGTAGACACACCAAAGCACCTATGCACACCTAGACACCCTAGGGCTTAGACAGACAAAAATCATAAAGGTTGGGAGGGGGGTCAGAATGGGGACCAGACCAACAGATACACTCTGAGGGGCACACACACATACCTGGGGAACACATATACCAACATACACCCCTCACCTGGGGTTCTGACAGACACACCTCACACACTCGGGGCACAGACACACACATACTACACACCAGGGGCATAGACACCCATAATCACCAGGGGCACAGAGAGATCCCCCACCCACCCCTACACATTCAGAGGTTCACACCCACACATATGCAGGAGCTGCTGCCTGTGCCCTGAGGTGGTCGAGTGTGGTAGCGTGGTTGCTGGAGTCCCAGAAGTGGGCCTTGTTAGTCTAGCCGTATAATGAGGTCCTGGTGAAAGGAGGCGCCTGGGGCTGTGGGCCCAGCACCCTGCCTGACTGCCTGCAAGCTTCCTTCCTTGGCGTCCAGGGCAGGTGATGGACCTTGGGCCACTCTGGCCACAGCCAACCCAGCCAGGCCCCACCAAGCCGGCCCCAACCTGAGCAGCTGGGGAGAGAAGAGGGAGTCCTAAAGGGACATTGGTGGCTGCACAGAGAGATTCCCAGGATCCTCACACAGCCAGGAGGCAGGGGTGGAGGAGAGGATCACTCTGTGCCCCCTCATCCTCAGTGCTGCCCAGTCCTCTGACTTCAAGGGGTACTTTCTTTGCCAAGAGTAGGGTGGGCACTGGAGAGGGGTAGGGTGTGGGTTGTGTCTTGGACCCTGGTAACCAGGCCCCTCCTCCTCCCGTCTGTTTTCAATTCAGTCCGCTCCTTGGCCCAGACTTTTGACCTTTGCAGCAGGAGGCAGCATCATCCATCACCCAGACGGCTGCTTGAGGGAGTGGGGGGCGTTTGGGGCTCACCCAGGGTCCCTGTCACTTCCATGTCCCTATCCTGAGACCTGCTTTCTGCTGGCGGGCCAGGGTTCTATCTGCGGGCAAGTACTGAGGGGAGGGCGTGACCCTGGGACTCAATCACGATACTGGGCCTTGTGTCCCCATCCCTGGAACCCCAGCACCCATCCTTTGAGCTCGGCACAGCCGGCCTCCCTGCTCCTGCCGCCCTCCCTCTCTCGGGCCCTTTGCTTAATTTCCTATTAACTGCTGATAAATCCAATTAAACCGCCGCTCTAATTAGGGACAGCTGCCGGCTCCGCGAGGCGGGGGAGGAGGGGTGCCCCCCGAGTGTAGGGGGAAAGAACAGCCGCTCTCTCTGCTTCTCGGTACCCCCACACCAGCATCGCCGCCCAATGAGCCAGTAAATTGGTTTTGCTTCAGCATTGTGGGGGGGCCCCCTCGAGGATCTCGGGGGGCTCCGGTTTTGAGTCTCTCAGATCGCTTGATGAAGAGATGCGACCTGAGCTCAAGCCGTCCCTCCCCCACCCCACATTCGTGGTAGGAGGATCCCGAGGAGGCATGGGGGTAACAGCCTTGGTATGTGTGGTGGTGGAGGGAGCCCGTGATCTGCTCCCATTCCAGCCCAAGCGTGATTAAAGGGGATCTGCCTGAGCCTTCGTTTATGACCCTGCCGCCGCCCCCAGGCGTCTGGGACAGTCAAGGGCAAAGGGAACAGGAAGACGAACCCGGTTCTGCAGCGAGTCTTCTTGTGTGCTTCCCTACCCCCACACCTCAGCCTTCTGGAAGGAAGGGGGGCGCGCCCGTCCCGGGCCCTTCTCTTCCCCAGCCCAGCTGAGCCTCTGCCCTCCCCCTGCCAGCAGCAGATGGTGCCCCGGCTCCCGCTGCCAACCTTGCTAGGCGGTGCCAACCTCAGGCCTGGCAGACAACGGGCAGAAGAGGATCTCCTGGCTGACCAGGCTGACCCTCCCCCATCCACCGTCAAGCTCAAGACCCTCCGCCGGCCCCACTCCAGCGACCACCCCAGGCTGCCTCTCACTGGTCGGCCTCCAAGTCCCCAAACTCCTCGTCTCCTTCAGCTCCCTTCCCCACACCTTCCCGCTCCCCACCACCTGCCACCCTGACCAGGGCTGGTGTATTTGCATATTTACATATGCAAATAATAACATTTGCATACGGCGCGCCGCAGGGGGGTCTGCGCGTGAGCTGGTTAGCTGTCTGCCCCGCGCCCTCTCGCTCGGTACCTGTCGCAAAGGGCTGGGGTAAGGGCCGCGCGGGAGGGGTTAGGTCCCCCGGCCTCTCCGGCTCGGTTCCCCGAGGACTTGAGGAAGTGTTGCCATGGAGACGGCACGCACCCCACCCCCTCCCAGGCCCAGGGTCTCGGGCTTGGTGTCTCTGGTTCTCTCCTCTCCCCCACTCCCGCCCCCCACCCGGTCCCTCGCTCTCCAACCGAGATCTTGCATCGCCCTCTGGCGGCCCAGCTCGGCAATGAGCCAGGTTCCGAAACGTAAGTGGCTGCCCGCGGGTATACGCCAGGAGCTAGAGGGACCTACCCCACTACTGGATCCAGCTCCCAGGCGCAGGGGCGTGGGAACGGTGACCCCGGTCCGACTCCCCTTTCTTCACAACAGAGGCCTCCCCAGGAGGACGCATCTGTCTCCCATCTCCCACCAGCCTCAGCCCAGGTAGGTCTTGGGTTACCGGATGGTAGTGAGGTGAGCCGGCTGGGGATGACTCTCCACCCCTTCGTAGGCCCCCTCCCCTCGGCCCACAGTTAAAGAGCAAACTTTTCTAACTTTTGTCAAAACTTTAATAAATTGGCAACATTCGACAGTTCGCCTCCCACCCTCCCGGGGCGCCTCCTGGTGGAGACGCGTTCTTCTTTTTCCAGCTCTCAAAGCCTGGGCCGGAAGGGTTACGGGTGAGGCTGCTCTGGGCACCGGACGCCCTCGGCCGGGGGAGGGGGCGGGAACCAGTCCCTCCCTGGAAGCCCCGACGCTCTCGGCGGGTCTTCCCTCCCTCCCCAACCCAGCGGTGCGCGTAGCTGCTTCCGCCCCTTTCCTCCCCACCCTCCACTGGGCCTGCCCAGAATGGGGCATGGGTATCTCGCCAGCAGGCGCCCGCACGGCTAGATCTCCTCCAGGAAGTCGGTGGGGAACAGCCCCACCTTGCGGCCAGTGTAGACCTTGACGTAGCCGCCGGCTTCATCTCCTTTCTGCACCACGATCTAAAGGATTGAAGGATTAGAAAGGAGAGGAATCAAGGAAAACGTAGAAGAGGAGAGCCAGGGAGCCCGGAGCTGTGGAGGCCCATTCTAGTCCCATTCATGGGTTAAGATCTGCAAAGAGTGTGGTTTGCAGAGGGGCCTTCGGGCCTGGGGTTGAGTTGGGGCAACAGAGCTACCTGGTCCTTCTTGAGAGTGATCTGCCCTATCTCGCGGTTCCCCACGAAGGATCTCGTTACGCGGTGCACACGCTCTCCAGACCGGACTCGAATGATGAAATTTGGAGGGAAAAATCCGACCTTCTCCCCTATTTTCCCCTAGAGGAGATGGTAGGGAGAACCAATCTCTCAATCTCAGGTTCTAAACTCAACCCACGTCCCACTCTAGCCTCAGCCATTTTTCTTACCCGCCACCACTCCTCATTGGAGTCATCAATGACTGTGATCTTCTCTCCAGGCCTGGGAGAGGAAGGAATGGGCCTCTGAGATTTAGGGGCCTTACTCACACATCCAGTCCCTTGGCTGTGCACAGGTCCAGCCTCAATAGGCTCTGAGCCCTGAGTCCCCCCTTTTCCTTTGCCACAAGGAGTTGGGTTCTCCCCTCTCCACTCCCAGTACACCCCCACCCCAATCCTAAGGCCTCTCACGGGAAATCCAGATCGTCCTTCTCCAGGGCTTTGAACCGATAGAGAGCCACAAAGTAATGAGACTGCTGGAAGCCGGGCTGCTTGTGCTAGGGGTGAAAGGGGGTCATGAGTGTCAGGGCTCCTCTGTCCCACAGTGAGGGGCAGGAGTCCAAGGCAGGGGCAGTTGCGTGTGTGTGTGTGTGAGGTGGTGGAGAAGGCAGGTTAAGGGAGATGGGACCCATGGAGTAAGTGTGAGCTTCTGCTGAGGCCGTGAGTGTGTCAGACCTGGGTTGGGGAGAGGACTGGGGTCCCTGCGGGGAGAAAGGAGTCTCACTTTGTCATCAGGTGTCTTCTTTTCAGCCTTCTTATCCCCTTCAGGGTTTCCTGGGAGGAGAAACACAGACTAAGTGTCTCTGGCTCCTGGAGGGTAGCCCTCATTCTCTGCCTCTTCTGTTGCAGGGGCTCTTTTATGTCTAAACCTGACCTGCTCTTTGGACCTCCATCCCCTGTGCTACAGCTGAGGCCCTGAACCTACTCCATCTCTATGGATGGAGGTGGGTGTCACTTACCATCCTGGGGTTTGCCTCCCTCTGGTCTGGCAGACTCTGGCTCCTCTTCCATCATGGCTGCTATAGGCTGGAGGGGGCACCAGAGTTAGGAAGATGCTGTCTTGGGAACCCATGCTTGCCCTGGCTCTCCAGTCAGGCCAGAGAACTATAGAATAATAGGATCTCAGGGTTGGAAGGGGCCTAGGAGGAAATATCTAGTTAACCCCCTGCCTAATGCAAGGATTTCCTCTAAAACATCCTGGCAGTGGGCCACCCTTATTATGCTTGAATGTAGCTAATGATAGGGAGCTCACTACCTTGCAAAGTAAGCCCATGAAATTTGGGGGCAATTCCCTCTAAAAAGCCCACGTCAGTCTCCCTGTAACTTTTAGTTATGGGTCCTGATTTGTCTTCTGGAACAATACACAACAAATTTAGTCCCTTTAAAGATTCAAGGACCAGCTGACATGTCCTTCCTCCCTTTTTTCTCTAATCATTCTCAGTCTCTTTAAGTCACCCCCCATAATCCCAATTCCATGTTCTTCACTATAATGTCTGCCCTTAAAAAGACTCCAGTATATAAGAGAAAAACAGGCAGCACAATTTTTATAATTCCCTTAAGAGAACAGAACCTGAGTGTGCTAGCCTTTCTGGAAGCAGTCAAAACACATTGCCGGTGACTTGTAAGTCATAGTTCAGTCCACAGAAATCCCAGATTTGCACCCAACCTCCCTATCAACTACTTTGAGGCTAGATCTTTAGTTCTGTGCAGCTAATTTTTTTTCTGATCCAAAAACAGACATGTACATTTTTCCTTACAAAATTTCAAATGATTAGTTCTGGGCTTTTCTTCTAGTCTGTAAGATTTCTGAATATATTATTCAGTGTGTAAATTTTCCCTCCTAGGTTTCCCACAAACTTAATGGATATACCATTTATATCTTCCTTTGCATCAGTGAGAAAAATGTCCATAGGTGAGGACTAAGGACCAAATCATGTTATAAGGTACCAGAAATCACCTTCTAGCTGGACACTCCCTAAAGGACCAGGATCCTTTGGTTACTATCATTCAACCAATTTTAGGAATCCATCTAACTGTAGCCATTATCCACATTGGTCCATCCTGGTTGTCCAGAAAGATACAAGGATACACTAACAAATTCCTTGCTGAACTGAGCGCAAGTCTATGGCATTACGGATCTAGTAAGCCTATTACAAAAGGAAGTGAAGTTGCTCTTAGCCACTAGCTTTATGCCTCAGTTTCCTCATCTATAGGATAAATGGGTCAGACCAGATGATCTTCATGGACACTTGCATGGCTCTGGAATTCTCTGGTTACGTGGCATTAACAAATTCTCTTCCCCAAATCCAAAAGCATAGCTCTTGCCTCTGGTGCCCAGCAATGCCAGGAGCCGGGGGCTCAGTCTTCAGTTGGTTTGGTGGTTAATCTGACAATTTCAGAAGGGAGTTCCTGGAGAAAACACACTAGGGCAGGAGTTCTTAACCTGAGGCCCTCTAAAATTGCATGCCAAGATTTGTCTGTTGGGTTATGTGCAGTTTTAGGGGAAGAGAATGTAGTTTTTGTCAGCTTTCTAGAGAGGAGGGAGGACCTGCTCCATGGGGTCTCTGGAAGGATCTCAGTAGGAAGGTATGGTGCTCACATTTTTCTTATCTGCCTGTCCCTTCTTCCGTTCCTTGTTTGCCATGATCACCCCAGTGCGCAGGGTTTCAAATACAGGGTCATTGCGATTGGCAGCAGCTAGTGGGGATGGGAGAAGAAAGAAGACATTACTGGGGAGGCAGAGAAAGGCTTGATAGAAAGAGAGACCTCCTAAGTAAGGCAGAGGTGGGATTGAGCAGATAGATACGCATGCATGTGAGTGTGTCTGTAGGATAGGGAAGGGTCAGCTGGGCTACCTAGGTCATCAATCTATAAAGAGCTCTAAAGACATCCCTGGCAATGTAATGTGATAGACAAAATATTTATCAGCACTCCTTCCAGGCAGAGCATTATATGATATGGGAAAGACAACTTTGCTATTAAGTTGCTTGGGAGTTGAGGAACGCTCAGAATCACTAGTCCGCTTCTAAGGAGAGTGGTCTTTTAACTGCTGGCTTTTGTTCTGCTGAGTGGCATGTGTAAGCTGGAGTGATCACACCAGTGGGTTCTTCTTTTTCTACCCATGCTCCTCACAGAGTTCAGCCTCTCTTTCAAATAAATGTTGAGGAAATTGTCAATGAATACTTTTTTAAGAGTTGCCAAATTATGGATCTGCCCAGGATGCCCACAGCTCTTGGTCTGGCCCTGAGGCTGGCATTATTCTGTAACCAGGATGAAGACAGTCTAGAATCCTTGTTCTTGCTTAGAAATGGTTGCATATATGAAGAGCATAGATTTTGAAGTTGGGCAGATGAAGGTTTCAGTCTTGTCTCTGTCTCTTGCTATCTGTGTGAAGCCTTAGCTAAATCTTACATCCCTCAGCTATAAACCAGGGGAATATTGACTGCATCCAAGATGGATAAAATTTTTTTGTTTTTAAAGATTTTATTTTTCCTTTTTCTTCCAAAGCCCCCCAGTACATAGTTGTGTATTTTTAGTTGTGAGTCCTTCTAGTTGTGGTATGTGGGACGCCGCCTCAGCATGGCTGGATGAGCAGTGCCATGTCCACGCCCAGGATTTGAACTGGCGAAAACCTGGGCTGCCGAAGCAGAGGACGCGAACTTAACCACTTGGCCATGGGGCCGGCCCCAAGATGGATAAAATTTTAGCTTGAGAGAGAACCATGTGAAATAAGATCTTTCTGTTTCAGAATTTGGTTTCCAAATCTAAAGGTGGTGCTGACACCATCTCTAGGCTTGCCCGTTCCCTCAGGTCCCATGTGGGGCACTTACAGAGATCTTTGACACAAGCGTACTGCTGGTCGCTGTAGAGTGGGGAGCTATAGGCCCGATGGAAACCAGGGGGCTGTAGGAGGGGATGGGAGAAAGCATTAGAGATAGCAAGGAAGGGCCCAGAACCCATCTCTCCCATGAGTGCTCACCTCTTCTTAGAGTAAGAAATAGGCTGACAAAGAAGCAGGGAAATGGCTGGGATGACTTGAGGAGGGTTTGGCAAGAGGGTAGCTGGCAACATGCCCCTCCCTTCTACCTTCTTGCTCCCAGAGTCTACTACTCACGATCTTGCCGAAGCATCTCTGCATCTCCACATAGGACTGACAGTGTTCGTGGATGTTCGTTTTGCAGTTCTTGCAGCGTAGCCCAAATTTGTTGTTGACTTGGGAGAAGGGAGAACATTTGGGTGAGGTCCCTGAGCTCCCTCGTGCCATGGCTGCTCCTCTAGCTCTTAGTCCCTTTTCTGTCTGGGATCTGACATTCTCAGTCTCTAATAGTATTTTCTTAAAGCCAAATCTTGCCACAGCCTGTCTGCGATACAAATACTCCTCTCCTAAACCCTTTCCCCGCCCACTGCCTTGGACATCGCACTCTCTCCACTTCCCTTCATGACTCACGCACAATCATCCGGGCACAGACATCACAGAACTTGGGCTTCTTGAAGAAATGATCTTTGAATTTATGGGGCTTATCATTGACAAGCTTAGGAGGTTCTGGGGGTGGCTCCTCCTCCTCCTCTTCTTCTTCCTCCTCTTCCTCATAGATGTAGTAGATGGGCCCACCCCCAGCTCCCACTGCCTCCCCATTGGCCTGGGGCTCTGGGGGAAGCTCCATCTCCTTTGTTCCTGTAGACTCCTTCCTGAATAACCGCTTCAACCGCTGTAGCTGAGGGAGGGAGTCAGGGAGGGAAGGAAACCCAATGTTAAAAGAACTGTCATGCTCTCTAGAGTAGGTAAGGCAGAAGCTGACTAGATATTTTCTAGCCTGGGGCAAGGGGCACAGCCCAGGATTAGGGGGTATTGGGGGCTGCAGGTGCTGGCTAGCATTCTGACAATGAATGAGTCACATATAAGGGAGACCCATTCAAGCACTTTTCGTCAAGGGCTGCAATGGCTTCCCAGCTCCCCACAGCCCGTGGTCAGAGGCCCACACTCACCCCACTTTGCCGAGTCTCTGCTGGGAAGGGGGGCTTAGGGGACTGCAGCACCTCCTTTTCTGTCATCCTGCAAGAGGTTGGACCCCACTATGAAATGTAATCTCTGCCTGACATTCCTCCCTTCCTATTCCTGTCCATCGCAGGAGGGTGGTCCTTGAAGGGGAGGGTTCAGGAGAAATCTGGTTAAACAGGGATCCTTTCACAGGGCTTATAAACAGAAAGATTCCATGGAAGTCCAGAGAAAAGCCCAACAGACTAAAGAACTTCCCAACCAGTTCCTCAAACTGATACCCATCCCTCCACCCTGAGGGGCAACCCAAGTTTAGAGCCCCAATACAGTGATCAAGGCTGCGTGGTTTAGGGGGTTTTCCTACAGGTACTTTGTTTCTCATGGGACTCTGTAGGCAATAGAGATGTGGCATACACCTTCCCAGACCTCCTTTCTTCAAGAGGTTTAATGTGTGTGTCCACAAGCACACCTGATGGGTTGGGCTGGGAACATTTGTTCTCCCCTCTTTCTTGAGCCCCAGGGGCCCACTGCCTAGTTCCCAGCCTGCCTCAGGCCTCAGCTATTTTAAGTTTTCAGAGTAATATGAGCCTTTCCTTCCCTTACTACTCCATTCCCTTAACCCCACCCCCACCCCACCCTCCAATCCTAGCTCTTGTCCTGGACAGAATAATAATTTCACTCCTAAAACCCAAGCTGCTCACAGACAAGGAGAGAAAGGAAGAAGATGAACAGACTACATATCAGGGAAGCTGGGGTAAGCAGTCCTGGAAATGGGAAGAAGATGATGAGGCAACTTACGTTTGGGATTGCCTAAGTCAGTCCAGAGTCTGTGGAGGGAAGAGGGAGCCCCTGGGGTCTTGATGATGGTGCTGGGGGAGGACTGGTCCTCTTCCTTGGGGGCTAAGCCCCCCACTACCCTCTGTACTCACACCGGCTACCCAGACGGTATTTGTAGACCTCCTAGCCTCTCGCCTTGGTGTCAGAGCTGAAATGACAGGGCTAGAGGAAAGTGGACAGCTGAGCGACACAGCTGACACAGAGAAATTGGACACTGGGAGGTCTGGGCAGGGCTGGACCCTAAGTCCTCCCATCCCCCAGAGCTGCCATTCCCTGGTTTTTCATCCACGGTGTGCAGGTCAGTACTGGCTAAATTCAGGAAGGGACAGTGTTCATGCTGCCTCTTCATTTCGGTGATTTTAGGACAGAAGGTAAAGTCATCTAAAATTCTACTCTCCTTGGACCTACTTTAAGAACCAGCTTCAACCTCTCAGCCATTGTGTTCTTGTGGCCCAGTGGTTTTACATTCTCAAGCATCAATCTAGCCTCAAACCTTTAGGAAGGAAAGGGCTGGGGACTGGTGAAGAAAGGAAAATTTGCATTCTCAGAGCTCTCCTATCAGCCAGCTGAGACTGCTTTCCTATTCGTGGTGGCTGGAAGGGTACCTGGCTGCCATCCTGTAAGGGAGTGAACACCTAGTACCACCTTGTTCTCTCCAGCTACCCCCAGAGACATCTTTCCCTGGATTCCTCTAAAATCTTGTCCTCAGGGTGAAGGGAATTCTAAGAGTCATTAAAAAAAACCAAGCCAGGACTTCCATCTGAGGGGCTCTGGGGGAGTGAGGGTCTAACTATCAGGTAGAGATGGTCCTGTTAACATTGGACAGAAGGCTATAGCTGCCACATGGGGAGTTCTTATCACCTGCAAGTAATGTCCCCTTCCCCATGAGAACTGCAAACTCTTGGAGGTAGGATGGCCAAGCCTCACACTTCCTAAATCACTTTGATTCCCTGATTCCATCACCCTCCTCTGATGCCCGGGGATATGAACTGATGGGTCAGTGAGATATCTGGCATTCTTATCTCACAGCAAGGCAGCCTTCCCCTACTCTAGGCTGTGACGTGGCCGAAAGAGGCACTCTCATCCCAGACGAGAGCGATTTAGAGGTGGTACTGTAGTGCTGCTTTATCCCTTGTATCTGTAAGAAAAGGATTACTGTGGAGGTTGGGTCAGACAAGCTTCCGAGGAACCTGGCTAGAGACACGGCTACCCAGACCTAAGAGCTTTCCAGAGCAACATACTCTGTCATTTCTACCACCGTTCATTTTTCTCTTTAAGGGGTGGGTGAGGTTGAAACGGGCTGCTGGAGGTTCTGGGCCTACAGGTTCTTTAACGGCCCTGGTCTGACCGTCCGCACAACAGGGCTAGTTTTGAGAAGCCTAAGAGAGAGGAAAAGCTCCATCTTGCAGTGAGTGACTTCTGCTCTTCACCTTTCTTCAGCTGCATAGGCCAGGGACTGCTGGGTACACCTGGATAATATGGTATATTGGCACTGCAAGTTCAAGTGATGTAGCTTTTATTGTAAGAAACATCTACCTCTGTTCCTGCTAGGTAGAACCCAATCCTCTGGCTTTAGGATTAAAGAAAGGCCCAAGTCATCCATCCCTGAAGAGTTTTCAGAAGATTAGATGGACAGGTATGAGGCCAGCATCTCAACCCAGTTCTGGACTTCACTCACCCCTCCCCAACTCAGCCATGAGGGCCCTAAGTGTCAAAGAATTAACAGAGTGGAAGGAACCTCAGAGGTCACCTAGTCAGTCCAAGTCTCTTATTTTACTGGTAAGGACTCAGAGGTCCAGAGTTGAGAATTGAGATGCTTGATGAACCACAGTTAATGGCAGAGTTGGGAGAGCCCAGAACCAAGGTCTATTAGAGACGAGGCATCTATCAGAATATTATGTGCAAGGAGGAGGATGGGACATAGGGACTGGTATTAGAAAGATATGTATGCATATGCTAGAGAAAGCCATCCCAACCCACATCAAAGCCCTCCAACAGCTGTGGGGCTGTACCCACCCAGGACCTCCAACCCCCACCCACACCAGAGCAGCAACAGAGAAACAGGGACTGACGTCCAGTGACAGATTTTTTTTTTTTATATTTAAAAACAAAATCAACCTCCCCCCAGATAACCCCCCAAACAAACAAAAAATCAGATTAAATAAAATTTACAGTGAATATACCCAGCAAACATCTGTATGTGCAATTAAATACTGTGTCTGTTACTGCGGCACGAACCTCAAACAAACAATATACAAGTGTTCTGTGGGGGGAGGCCCAAGTTTTAACTCTGTGGGGTTTGGGGAGACAAGATGGGGGAAGTGAGAGAAAGGGGAAATCAATTTCATTTTTCTTAATTCTGTCCATATAAATATATTCATAAACCAAAAAAGAAAAGGGAGCTTGGGATGGTACAGAAATAGGAGAAGAAGGGAGTGTGGGACCCTCCCAATTCTACCTGACCAAAAATATGAAAGAAATTAATTTCATGGTGGGAAAAGAGATAAAAAATGACAGACGAGGATGGGAAGGAGAGGGAAGCAGAGGGGGGCCAACCAGGGAAAAAGAGGGGACCCATGGCAGGGGAGCAAGAAGGAGCCCAGTGCCAGTGTGAGGGTCTGTCTCTGATCCCATCTTTATCCCTACTGCCTTAGGCTCCAGTTTAGTGCCTGTCACCTTACTTTCTGCCTCTGTGTGTGGTCTGTCAGGATGCCTCAACCCCTCCACCCTGCCCCCTCCCCCGCTGGGCCAGTCCCTTCCCCTCCTCCGTTTATTGGGAGCTGGCTCGCTCCAGGATCCTCAGGTCATAGTTCTTTTTGGCCACTCGAAGTTTGAAGCGACTCACAGAGTTGTTGAGGCGAAGGGAGGCATTTTGGGCAGCCAGGGGGCTGGGGAACACAGCCACGATGGTGTACAAGGCAGCGAGGTCCGCGTGGCGGCCGTTCTCGGCAGTCCCACCGTTGTCCCCCCCACCCCCACCAGGCAGCCCCTGAGCATCCTTGAGCCACTGGATCTTGGCGCCGGACATGGCGAGCTGAGTGAAGAGTTTGTCCGCCTCGGTACGGGTGATGCCCTCAGGGAGATCTGTCACCTCCAGCACCCGCCCCAGGACTGGAAGGGGAGGAGAGAAGACATGGTTGAGAGGTGTAGAGTAGGACTGGACAGCGGCTGGCTGACCAAGTCTGTACGCAGTGTCCTCAAAAGCCTGACCTTTCCCACTCAGCCCTTTCCTCCCTCCCCAAATCAACCCAACCCCCCCACCATCTAGACTCTGATCAGGGCAACTAGGAGAAACAAAGGAACCTTTCTCTTCTCCTAGACCAGAGATGCAGGCAAGAAGAGCCTGGAAATCAGAATCCCAGATTTAAGATCTGGAGACCTATGCCTCAGTTCTCTCACAGGGAGCCATTACTGTGAAAGAAGTGTGGTTTTTGCTGATGTTCTTTCACAAAGTCAATAGCCCAACCTGAAATATCCTTCATGTTCCCTTCCCAGAGGCTGACCCAAATAGATTCCTCTTTCTTATCATCTAGGGAAGTCAGTTTCCCTTCCTTTCCTTGTTTAGTAAACTGCTCCAAAAAGGGGAAAGGTAAGAGATGTCGTATGTTTAGTATGAAAGGCCTGCAGGAGTAGAGTTACTCTCCCATATGCTCTTGTCAAGCTTCTCCTAAACTGAATCTAGGACTACCTAAAGCAGGGTCTGGACCACTCCCACCAGACTCTCTCTTAATAACAGGCTCAGCAACCCCCATCATTGTGTTACTCCCAAGTTCTACCACCATCTTCCAGGACCTGGAGTGGCTTGGTAAGGAGGACTGAGATAGTTCACTTCTCCAGCTTCTCCTTGCTCTTGATACACCCTAAGCTGTTAGCTTTTCCCACAAGTCCTGGGCTAGTAATGCAGGGCTGGAGGGGTGATGCCTTTTCTTGGGGATTCAGTATCCTGTCACTCACCAACGTCTGTCGTCCCCAGGTCAGTGGAGGCAGATTTGAGTGCTTGTCTCTTGCTCCGGTTTCCATGCTTCAATCCACTCTGTCCCTTCAACATTTGAAAGATAACTCTCATCCCCAGTAAACAACACTGCCTGCCTTGAATCCCAAGGTCTGTCTGTGAGATTAAGGAGCAGCACCCAACCCTGAGGACCTCACCCCACCAGGCAGTCAGATTGGCCAGAAAGTGGCCACTGAGAAATAAAGAGCCCCTCCCTGTTGGCACTGGGGTCAGGTGGGAGGAATAGGTCCAAGAGTGGGGTAAGGCCCCTCCCACTTTGTCCATTCTCTCTGTGTTCCTTGTCCACCCAGCTGGTTGAGGTGGATGGCTCAGAGATGGGGTCCCAGATGAGAGGGGGGGCATCTAATGGCCCTAAGGCTGATGGTGGACACCCTTACCTGGTGCACCGTGTAAGTTGACTGGCCATGGAGCAAGGGAGGGCAGATGGACAGATTGTACTGTAATGGCTGGCCTAAGAGGGAGTAGCGCCCATCACCTAGGGAGGAAGAGCAGAAGGTTTTCTGGGAGTCTGAGCTTCATGGTTAAGACTTTAATGAGTCTTCAAGGGGCTTTGGAGATAGACAGAAATACTGCATACTATTCCTACTTTTTCTGTGATAGGAGTGCCCATGTGACTGACTTAAGTTGTCTCTCTTCCTAAACTCCTTGGCTGTCAGCTATATCCCAGACAAATGGGGGCTCTTAGGTTCCCTTACCCTTGAAGACGGGATCTGTGTATTGTAGAGAAAAGGCCCCGGAGGAAACCTAAAGACCCTTATGAATGTCTTTTATTTCTTATATAGATCCTTCCTACCCCGAAGCCAGGGCTAAAGTTTCTGAGTCATCTGAGAGGCAATACAGTGTAGTGGATAAGAGCACAGACTTGGAGCCAGACTGCCTAGGTTCAAATCCGGGCTCTGTTACTGGAAATGGGATGTTGGGTATGTTTTCCCCTCATTAGCGTTGCTGGAAAGGTTAAATGAATATAAGACACCTATAGCACTTATAGCAATGCCTGATACATATTAAGCACCATATGTGTTACCTATTATTGTTGATAAATATTATATTTCAGGGCACTTTAAAGTTCTAAACCCATATTCTCATCCTATTTATGCTGCTTATGATAGCAGAGGCAGAAAGCAGATAAGATTATTCCCATCTTATATGTGATTAACCCCATTCTGTAGATTAGGAAACTGAGGTCTGGTTCCAAGTTTAAGTAACATACTCAACATCACAAAGCTAGTTAGTAGCGGGACTAGAACTTGAATCCAAGTCTTTTAACGCAAATCCAGTGTTCCCCCTTCTAAAACCACAGTTTCTGACACAGCCCCATATTCCCAGCCCTCAGACTCAGTACTGATGGGTTGAACTCTTTGGTTCACTAGAAAGTTCAGTGAACTTCTTTTCCCTGGCTCATAATCACCTACCTTACTTGGTAGTAATACTAAATATGTAAAGGAGGCCTTGAGTAAGTTAACTATGGGCAGCACTAAAGAAGGGCAGGTGACATTGGCCTAAACAGGGATGTTAAAGGAAGAGCTGGCTCCCAGAGGTGGATGACCAGCCACACTGTGTCTATCCTCTTGAGCTCCCCATTTGGGAATGGGATGTGAAGGGTGAATTTGACAGCAGCCAGCCCTAATCTAACCCCTTACCCTGTGCTGGACCCCCAGGCCGAGGGAACTGTGTGAGGACGGGAAGGGGACTGAGTCCTGTGCAGACACTGCTGAGGCTGGTGACAGGAGAGGGTGCTGGAGACTGGGTAGGAGATGTGACGGGGCTGCTGCTCATTTGTGTGTTGGCCTGTGGGAGAGAGGAGCACACATATATAAACACCAAACATTACGCTCTGGATATTCCCGTGGCTTGGCTTAAATTCATCTCCCTCAAGAAACTTCTCTTGCTGAACTCTGCCAAAGTCAGATGGCTCCTTCAAAATGCCCCTTTGTCCCTAATTAATTTGTATCATTTTAATATCCATTTTGACATACTGTTTTAAGTATTCTCTTAACATTTGCAAGTATGTGTCCTTTAGATCTTAAGTTCCTTGAAAGAAGACGCTCTCCTCTATTTCTTGTGTTTGTCCCCAGAAAGTGCCCAGGGAAAGACATGTAAAAGAGGCTGCTCAGTCAATGGCAAAGATTACTCCCTGGAAAGAATCTGGTCAGCTCCTTGCCAAGACAAAGCTGGGCTGCAGGACTCACCTGGGGGCTACTGTCAGGATTGTACAGGTCTCCAGGTTTCTGCCCCCGCTGGTCCATGCTGTAATATTTACAGTGACTCCACTGGACCATGGATGGGTTCTGGGGGGGCTGGGGTCCATTAGGAACATTTAGCTGCATGACCACCACACCTGGTCCAGAAGGTGACACTCCTGAGTGGCAGGAAGAAAGCAGTTGGTTGTGAATTCAAACTATATTTCAGCCTTCCAGCTAACCCTGAGTGGGAAAGCCAGTAAGCAAATCCACCCACTCACTTCAGGGTCACTTAAACTGTGTTCTGCTAGGAATCTGAGATAGTTGCTGATTTAGTTTCTGACTCCTTCTCCCCAAACCAGTGCAAGTTTGAGTGGAACGAACAGGAGTCCCAGATGCTGATGCGCCCCTGGCCTTCACCCAGTGAGAGGTACTTTAGTATGCTTGGCAGAAAACTACTCCATTCTGTCAAGGTTGGGTATTACCA
Source organism: Equus quagga (assembly GCF_021613505.1). Classification (NCBI taxonomy): domain Eukaryota; kingdom Metazoa; phylum Chordata; class Mammalia; order Perissodactyla; family Equidae; genus Equus; species Equus quagga. Next base: position 11,180,136 of record NC_060267.1, on the reverse strand, counting down.
AATGCCTAGGTGAGATTGCTCAAATGCCTGGGCATAGCAAAGGTCCCAGTCTGAGGCTTGGGCTAGGGCTGCTGGCATGTGCAGCTTTTTCTGGTAATGGCTGCAGGTTAAATCAGTGATCTCTGGTTTTTCTGGAGATGAATGTCCATAGCTTCACTAAGCGGACCTAGGAAGCACTTCTTGAGCGAGGGTGGGGTGAGTTGGGAACACTTCAAGCAAAAGGAATGGCAGAGAGATGAATGTCATATTCAGGAAATGACAAATGATTCAAGGTGCTAAGGCACAGGGGCTGTGTCGGGTAAGCAGTAGGAGATGAGATGTGTATTCAACATATACTATGCGCCAGTTCCTCGGCTGGGCACTGGGTATACAACAGATAAAGCTGGTTCCTGCCCTCATGGAACGGACAGTCTACTAGGGAGTCAGAGAGCAAACACATAGTTGGTGTCAGAGTCTGAAGCACATTTTGGTAAGGGTCTCTATCCTGTAGGTGTTGGGAATAGGACTTGTGCTTTAGAGAGCTAACTCAAGCGGCTGAATGTAAGATGGCTGAAGGGAGAGAGAGACTAGCAGCAGGAATACCAGTTAGGAAGCTACGGATACAGAACAAGGGGGTTCTGAATTAGAGCAGTGACAGCAGGAGTGAAGTGGGAGGGTCAGACTCTCGGAAGGTTTCACTGACAGGTTCAGATGACTGACTGAATGAGATCTTGAGGTTTTAGTACAGGCAACCACGGATAGCTTTCCCCTCTCACAGGCTGGGGGAAGGAAAGGGCTCAACAAGGAAGAATATTAAGTCCTGAATCTTCCTCATGGTGAAAAGCAAGTAAGGGGTCAGGGAGCAGCAGTTTGATGGACAGTCCCTGCTGGGAGGGATGGGCAGGAGCTCTGCTTCCCCACAGGGGATTGTCCAGTGTGAGGGTTTGCTCTTGACCTCCTAAGCTATATTTCTGTTGAGGGATAGGCTGAGTTCACGTGTGTTGGTGGTAGAGAAATGGGACTGGGGGCTGCTAGCTTGAAAAGCTGCTGCAGTGCTGCCACTTTCATGGCTCGGTGCTCTGAGGCTGCCACTGCTGCAGCCATCACATTGCTTCCTGTGACGGGAAATGTTGCAGCCTCTGCCCTGGGCACCAGTCATGCTGGCAAGTGAGCGTGATTGCTTTTCTCAGGTAGCATCGGTCAAAGGAAAGGAAAAGAAATGGTGGGAGGCCTGAGAGAGCAGGTCAGGAGACACAGCATCTGTCCTATCCTATTCCTCAGTCAATCTGTGCCCCCCACACTCTAAGGTTCATCTAATCAGAGAGCACAAATACTCAGAGTGACAGGTTCACATCTCCCCATCCCCTGCCAAGGATGACAGGGTATTCATCAGCATGACTTGTAGAAGGGCCATGGGAAGACTGCACCTTATGGAGCATCATGTATTTAACTCCCCCTCACGCTGGTTGCTCTGGGTCTTTTATTTCCCCATCCTAAGAGCCCCACCTGCTCCAACATCCTCTACCAACAAAACTGCAATTGACCTTATTCAGACACCTCATTGCCACCTGAGGGGGCCAACACAATAATCAAATAATCAAATAATCAAAATAATCAAAATAATCAAATCTACAGCTTTTCTGGAAGGAAGCTCATAATCTGAGCCTAATGCGCTGGGCCAGGAAAGGGTGGGGGGATGTGTGAGTGTGTAGGGTGTGGCATAAGCAATGCAGTGGAAGTTCTTTCTAATACCAGCATGTAGCCATAAGGAAGTATTAGGGGGCTCAAGAGGAGGGGAAAGAGAACAAAGTCCTCATATTATTTTCTCTGATCCCAACAAAAACAAAGCCAGGGTTCTCAGTTGTAGCCTCGGTCCTGAGCTCCTCCCCATGCCGAGTCCTCCCCCACTGGCCTGGAGCATTGTTCCTTCACAGCCGAGGACACAGCACTGCCCCACTGATGTGATTCTTATGCTTCTCTTCCTCAAGCCAAAAGCAGGTGGCATCCGTTAGCAGCTGAACTGTCGCTACTTCTTAATGGACATGGCAATAAAAAAAAAAACAACAAAAAACCCAGCCCACTGCCCAGTGACAGCACTTCCATATAATCAGGTTGAGGAAAGGAGCCTGGGTTGGATGGGAAGGGGGAGAAGGGGGCTGAATAAGGAAATCAATTTCAGCTTGAAAGCTCTGAAAGGAGAGGGGATGTGTGAATGGCTTTTTAAGTGGCATCATTAAACCTGGGCAGAAAGGTCGATTGGGCAGAGCAAACCACATAAATACAAACAGATGACATTTATGTCTGGCAGAATTGGCTTTTGTTTAGTTTTTTTTTTTAAATCACTGAGGTAGAAGACTGATAAGGCTTTTTCCTTACCACTAGGAATCAAATCTATGGAAAGGAATGTCCAGAGAAATAAAATCCACAGGCATCTTTCCCAAATTACAGGATAGAATCCAATAGTATCTTGGTCTTTTCCCCTTTTTTGGTGTGGAGAGGGACATCTTCAGGGAGTGGGAGAGAAAACAGTTGATCTCAACTTTGGAAACCCCTCAGCTACAAAATGAGCCAGTAAGTATGTGAGAGGCTATTTCTGTATGTACCTCACTCAGGCCATGCTGCTGTGTCACTGTGATTTGGGAGTCTGTGTATAGGTATCACTGCCATTTCATGTCTGTGTGTGTCTTCCTCAGACTAGCATCTCTGCAGAAACCTCCAGGGACCTGCAAACCATCATTTTAGAGGGAAAAAAAGTGTTTCCTGGGGTTACAGTTACGTCTAATAGCATCATGGATGAATTAAGGTCCAGGCCTGGGGGGTGAACTGGGCAACTACAAAAATGTATTAATAAACCAGAACAGTTGTTCCAAGAACAGCCAATCCTAATCCCTGCCTTTATTTTTGGAAAAGTGACCATGTTGCTACATGGGAGAAGGGCGGGTGACCGTCCTCTGAAGGTGACATAGCAGCCCTGTGGACTATGCTGGCCTTCTATCTTCTCAGTAAAGGGTGAACTGGAAAGGAAGGCAGAAAAGCACTTGTTTCTTTTCTTCCAGTTCTTCTTAGATTTCCATAAGCAGGGGCTGAAGACTTTAAAAATCAATGGTATGGTGAATATGGTCTCTTAGATGACATGGGTGGGACAGAAAGTCCCATTATCTAGGAAAAGTACAAGGGGTCAGTCAGAAGCCTAGGATCAATCTGGGTAGCTAGGAAGAAAGGAAATATGACAGAAAATTCCAAATAAGCGAGGGAACTAGATGACAAGGGTTTCCTCTATTTCTATTGATTTGGGAAGAGCCTAGATTATCTCCTTCTAACCCCAGCCCAGATCTCTAGTGCTGCCAACTTCTGGAACCACAGTGTTTCAGTTTACTTGACCCAGCACTGGGTCCAGAGCAGGTCATGAAAAATTCTTTTCACTTGGTTTCTCATTCAAAGACCTCCAATTTGAAGATGAAGAGATACAATCACAGAGACCCAATAAATATATTGATATACCACTAAGGACACACAAATATGCACATACAAGTATACCCATATGCACCACACACCCTTATTTTAACAGGAGAGAAAATGCCCTGCGGTGCCAAGCACCACCACAGGCTACAGTGGTTCTTGGAGCTGGTTTCTACAATTTCCATACCCCGCTGGGAATTTCAAGGTCAAGTGCCCCTGGCAGACACTAGGAGAAACAGCTAGAGAGACTAATAATGTAATAAAAGGGTAAGGGCTGTTGAATTTAAAACCTCTCAGCCTGTGAGAGATCTACATTTGCTCTGGATGAGGGCAGAAATCATTACTCCTTAGAAGTAAGAATTTATCATGTCGTATGAGCAAGATTTATTCTGGAATCCACTCTACAGCATCTAACATAGAGTGCAAAAAATCTTATGTGAAAAATACTGCATTTCTAAAGAGGGGAAAACTGGCAAAATACCTCCCTCTCACCAGAAGAGGGCACTCCGCCATTCCCACAGTAGAGCAGAATGGGGATAACTGGAGATGACATTAAGATCTCCTCCCTTCCAGAATCCCTGAAGATTCTTCAACTGCAATGTAATGCTATGTCAGGGTGGGGAGAAAGGGAAAATCCTTGGTGTGTTGGAGGAGTTCTTGCCAAAGGCAGACAGTGAGAGGCTGCAAGGCTTAAGCCCATTCAGCTGGATAGCTGGCTCCCCTTTAGCTGTTTAACATGAGATCCATTTATTTCCCACCGGTGAGAAAGGAACAGAGTACAGAAACCTATTGAAAATGCAATACTGAGGATGCAGCATGGGTTATGGAGAGTCAAAAGACCCAAATTCAAATTCTAGGATTGTGACTTTAGGCAAGTCATTTATTCTCTTTGAGTCTTAAATTTCCTCTTCAGGAAGTTGTGGTGAGAATTAGAATGACAGAATGTTCGTGAGCATATACAAAAAACTGCTAAACACATCTAAGATACAGCTTAAAAAGCATTTTATCAGCCTCCCCTGCAGTCCCAAGAGAAAAGAAAAGCTGTCTATAGGAAGAATGGGTGCAAGAGACAGGTAAGTACTTGTGTTTCAAAGGCATGTGAGTGGTGAGTGGAATGCTGAATTCAGGGGAAAAAAAAAAAGAATAAGAGAGAAAATCAGGAGCCCAAACAGAGATGTGACTTCCCAAGGATGAGGAAGGGGCAACCAACCTCACCTCTCTTGAGAGGTCAACTTTAGCACCCCTGGACAACACCAGCCAGGACTTTGCTCTTTCCTTGTGGGGGTCACAGTTGGGGCCAGAGCCAATCCCTGAACTCTCTCTGCCCTTTCCGGCTCTAGAGCACAAGTCCTACAGTGGTGTTTGCTCTTACCAGTGCTCAAGACCCCCCAATTCTTTATCCTCTTACCTGAGTACTGCTGTGGCATCTGTGGTGGACTGCAGGGAGAGGGAGACTGAGGCATCTGGTACTGTTCAGAGCCAGGAGGTTGCAGAAACCCCACAGAAGGGCTGGGAAGGTGGAGAAGAGAGGAGTGGTAAAGTGGTAGAGGAAGGAACACAGCTCCTGGCAAACAGCTGCTGCTTCCTGGGCCTCCCCTGTGGGAAGCAGAGGCAGCTCCAAGCCATTCCCACACCAATTTGCTGTGCAATTTCTAAAATCACTCATCAGTACAAAGTTAATTATATATATTTGTACTTGATCATCTTTCAATTAGGAAGCTGCTAATCAGCACTACAGATGGAATGTTAGTGACACATGCTCTTCCCAACAGTGTGAAAACACCAGACATGCACACATGCACACACACACACACACACACACACACTCTCTCTGAGAAACATAACAGAAACACAGACAAAACGAATGCCAGAGACAGAAACACAGTGCTGGAGAGAGATGGGTAAAAAAGAGCTAAGGAGTTGTGTGATTTAGGATATTTATACAATGGTAAACGCAGACCCCTAAAGACAAATGAGGAAAACCCCCACAAAACTCAAGACAACATGGAGACATACATATAAAAAACACAGAAATAAACATATACACACTGCGAGAGACAGACAGAAATACATATATGTAGGCCCAGATTTGCGTTCTAGATCCAGCTGTGCTCCTAACTAGCTGTGTGACTGGGGTAAGTTTCTTAACATCTCTAGCTGGAATTTCTTCATTTATAAAAGAAGGGAGAAAAATAAAATAAGGGGAGCAGACTAGATATTTCTGAGGTGGCTTCCACTTCTAAAATTCTAATGGCTATGACTTATACTAAAATACATATAGAAATAGATAGACCATCTGAGATTCATACATGGATACAGAGATACACAGAAAAATTTACAAATATACACTCCAAATTGCTTCTTTTAATGATGAGCAGTCTCTGCCCCATAGTTCTTAATCTCACTGATCAGAAAAACAAAAAATGGGGGAAATTATAAAGCTTCTGTTTCTGAAGCAGGATTTTTTCCTGCCACTGAGCTCTTATGCAAATATCAAATCAACTAGGAGAAATGGAGAATGAACTCCCTCATATTCTACCTGCTTTAGCGCACCACTTGGATCTTTACCCCTGCCTTTCTTTTCTTAGGATAGTGGAAACAAAACCATGGTGCAACAGTGGCTGAAGATCTATGGGAGACGCGCCCCGACTCTGGGAGTACTCACCTGGTACCGTTCTGCTGAGCTGGCGGGATCATGCTGTAGTACACTGGAACGCCCCCTGCTGGGAGGCCCCCTTGCACTGATTGGCTCGCAGGGACCAGCACAGGTTGCTGGAAAGGCGGCTGGACCACATTTTGCGAGTCATTACCCACTGGGACCTGGGTGGAGACGAGAAGAGAATGACCACTCGTACTCCCAATAAGTTTATCCAGAGAACAGTCTAGTTATCACTAGACCAGGGCACTTAACTTCCTTCTCCATCTCTCTTAGAGACTCTCCTATTCTCCTCATCTGCCTAAAGGAAATGCTTACAGAGCTACCTCGAGTTCCCTCTTCTCCAACCACCCTTGGGCACTTAACGTAGAGGAAGGCGACTGATTTCCTTTAGATCCTACTTTTCTGGGCATTTACTCATTTGCATGGCTGTATAAGGACCAAACAATTTAAACAAAGATTCTTTTCAGACTCTCTGGGCTTTCTCTCAGAGGAAAAAAATCTAAAAAATTGAGGGGGAAGTGAATAATATTTGTCAGACTGTATTATGTGGGAGGCTGTCCTCCTTTTCCTCATCCCCAGGACTGGGGGCTCTTTCCCAATGCAGAATGCACCCACTTGGTAAGAAGGCAGTGGAGTGTACTGAACCACCAGGCCTTGCATCTGGCCCCCCATGCTGCTCCTCTGGTTGCTGAGCAGGCCCTGGTTCTGTGGCTGCTGAACCCCAATCATGCCTTGGTAAGCCGCCTGCTGCTGGTTAGGCATCATGGGCTGTAAACCTAGGGATGGGGAAGGCAGAGAAAATGTTAGCATGGTCTCAACAATGTTTAGGAGGTCACACTTTATCAGTAATTTCCCCTCCCCTATTTTACTTTTTCTTTTTCTGGAGATCCTGGGTCCCTCTTTAGGACCCTAATCATTCCTGCCTTTTTTTTTAAATGGGGAAGGTAATTCTTGTCTCTTTCCTTGTCTCTGCCTTTCCCCTATCCACTGCCTTCTTACACTGACAGTTCCTCTTACCAGGCTGCTGGGATGGCTGAGGCAGCTGTTGACCACGTTGGGGGCTGTAGGCCACCGGGTGAGAGAGAGGTCGATATTGCTGGTTGGAGTTAGGATACTGTCCAGGGGTATAGTAAGAAACCTGGATCTATGGTAAGAGGAAACAGATGTGAGAAGGTCTCTCAAATTCAGTCCCTAAATCCCCAGACTATTAAATGCATCAGGGTTGATGGCCAGAAATCTGTAAATGGAGATATTTGGGGCCTGAAGTTGCAGTGTTAGTGTACAAGTTTGAAATAGAACAGGAAGATCTTGTGTTATATAGAAAGATGACCTTCTGACTAGAAAGACAACTTTCAAGTGCAAGGTGGGGAAATGGAGTTGGGGGATAGGTATCCCCTCTGGTCTGTCTAAACTAGAAGAAAAAAGAAGGATTATAATACTGGACAAACTGAATTAGTGATTTAAGCTGGGAACCCGAGCCACTCACCTGTTGGGGGGGCTGCATATAGCCCTGGGGTGGCAGGACTTGCTGAGTAGGTGGTGCATGGCTAGAGGTGGAATAGTTGGAAGTCGGGAGGGGCTGTCCTGTAGAAGCCATGATGAAGCTAGTCTGCTGAGGGTGCTGGGAGATAAGTGGGGGCTGGAACAGAGCTGAGGATGGGTCAGCTGCTTCAGCAGAACCTTGGCGGCTAAGGCTCATTTGTCCAAAGGGGTTGCTGAGGTCATCTGCCTGTTGGGAGAATGGGGAGACTCAAGGACCAAGGTTGTATCAAGCCCCATATCTTTTGGCTTCAACACAGACAGACAGACAGAAATAGCAACCTTCTCTACAGCCTTCCTTATACCATTGTGGGACACTCCTGCCTCTGTGCCCTGGGAGGCACTTTTTAGCCCTAAGCCTCTGTCATGTGGTGTTTTAAACTGCTATGAATTGAACAGCTGTTTGAAGCCCAACTCCAGAGCCAGAGTCCCTATCACATATGAGGTAACAATACCACTCTGATTATGATCTTTATTAAAATTAGTCCTGGGGAGACGGGAGCAATGACACAACTTCTATATATAGAAAAAACAAGACAAATAGCGGGTTAAAAAAAAAGACTATGTCTTTCCATTTCCTGTCTTCCTCATGCCTCCAACCATACAAAGGGCCCCTATGTTGCCATAAATCTCATTTTTATAATAAAGGTACCAGATAGCACCTTGAGTAGATTATGGGTGGCTAGGTTCATGTGGCTTCCCAGCTCTGCCGACGCAGTGGAAAGACTGGTGGACTCCCACTCCTGCTGCTTATCTCCTTACTCCCTCTCAAAGTCATTTCCACCTCTGTTCTCTGACACTTGCCTTGAGTTCTCCTGTCCTTCAGAAACCACTTCTAATTCTCACCTCGGAAAGGAGGCCAGGGTGAGTGGCCGAGCTGGAGGGCGAGACTGACTGGCTAGTCTGTAATTGCCTTCTCTGTTAGCCCTCTGCTCTAAGCAGCAAGTGATGGTGTTCATCTCTCACTTGTATGGTGATAGGTTAGAGTTTGTTAGATTCCTTGTCCCTTCTGCTCCCTGGATAGTAATCAACACACACACATACACACACACACACACATGCACAGCAGAAGTTCTTTTGCAAAAGAAACTAGCAGAAACAAAAGACAATGCTTTCCTGCAGTTTCACTTGATTTACAGGAATATGATCTTCATGCTAGCTATTTTGCCACCTTAGTGGGCAGAAAGACATGACAAGAGGACTGGATTGCAGATTCTTTTGAGGTCCATATCCAGGACTTATCAGAATGGAGATAAGAGGTGGGAGGAAAGAGGGGATTCTGTGAAAAAGCAGATAGGTGTGATTAACACAAAATGAAAAAATCAGGGCTCCTATAACCATGATGGAGGTTATCAACTATGAGGTAAATCAGATGGTCAAAAGATCTGTAGTCAGGGTATAAACAATTTAAACAGCATGTGCTATGTAGTAGAAGAGGATATTTTTTATGTAAAATAATATGGTAAGATAGGAGAACATTTTAAGTTTTTACCAATGGTACCAGAGAAGTCTGCAATTGTGTTTTGATTTTTTAGGGAAATTATAGAGAACCATTCTGTATGGAATAAACCGGGTTCCTCAGATACATCCAGGGAGAAGATGAGATGAAGGATGCAGATAGTAGAGGGATGAGGAGCTTAGGTTAGACCAACATCCGATTTCGCTCCCCTCCTGAAACTCAGGGGAACTCATTGATCCTCCCTGACCGACGTTTAGGTGTCTCTGGATGCCTAGTGTGCTGTGATGAGGTCACTAGAATGGACTGTAGTTCAGCCTGTGTTGGCCCCTCATGAAGAAACACCTTTTAACATGGCCCTCCAAAAAGCACAACTGCTTTGCAAGGTTGTCACAGACTGACCCAGACACACTCACAGATACAGGCCACACATGGACAAGACAAAAAGGGGAAATGGGGTTTATACCATGTTGTACTGCTGGGGTGGAGAGACTGGCAGAAGAACTTGGGGACAGGAGCCTGGAGAGAACTGGACAGGCTGCGGAGAGGGCTGCAGAGCTGGGACTGGCTGTGGACCAGCAGAGAGGCATGTGGAAAAGGGAAGAGAAAAGGGAGGCACAGGGAGAGGCGGGGGGGCAGAGATAGGGAGGGAAAGGGAAGGGACAGCAAGGTTAATCATAAAAGAAATTTCACAAGAATAGCAAGGCTGCTGAGCAGGCTGGAGCTTGTGGCTTTCACATCTCTGACAGAGAGGCACTCTCTCCCACTGGGGAGAACCGCTGCACACCCTGCCCCATTAGCCACTCAGAACTCTGCTGCCATTGTGAGCAACGTTAGGATTTTCAGAGCCAAGGGTCTGCTGCTTGATTCCAGACACAGCTTTTCACAAAGCATTTTTTCTGAACACATGATTCCTGGGGAACACGATCATAACCCTCCTTGAATGCCCAGTGAGAAAGGATTTCTTGCTTCTGTAGGAAGGGTCATCCAAGGTGTGGCTCAGCTTTCCCTGTCACACTCCTGATTTCACACCAGAGTTTTCCTGGAGGAAATACTCATTCATGAGGATTGTCTTCCTCCCAAGGACAGACAAGGAAAAATATAGCCAGTTCAAGCCTGGTTCCGGCTACTTCCTCCTGCTCCATGATTATTCTGTGCTCCTCCAGGCTGTGAGGGCAGTATGAAAAATGCCCCCATAAGTGAATAGGGGGGAATTTAGGAATAAAATATAAATAGCCTAGTTTTAGCTTTTGTTCCTTCAGTCCGTTCACTAGCCTCAAGCAGGAGGATTTGTTTATTTGGAACACGATGTGTTCTAAACCAACTAATGGGGAGTTATTTTTTTCTCTCTCTTCTTCCCCTCCAGCCATTTCATCACCTCATCAGTTCTCCAGTCACAGCCCCTGGTGGTACGAGGGGTAGGACACAGGAGAGAGGATAGGAAGAAAGGAGGAAATAACATTTATATACATTGCCTCATTTATATACATTATCTCATACAGCCTCACACTAATCCTATAGGGAGGTAGGGTAACTTGTATTTCCAGTTAAGATAGTAAGGCTCAGAGAAATTAAATCACACATCCAGGATCACACAGCTAATGTGGCAGAGCTGGGATGGGAACCTAGTTCTGCCTGACATATGTTCTTTCCACTCCATTGTAGCAGTAGGAGGGGGTGAAGAAAGAAGTTAAACAGAATTACACAAACACCTTTATGGTTCTATAATTCTCTTCCTTCCTTCCAAATTTAGAGTATTAAGAAGTATAGGGGACCATGGTATGAATATCCTCTCCTGCTACATACCTCTGTGAGACCCTTTCACAGAGGGGGCTAACAGTTCCAGAGACAGACTCCAGGAATGAGAAGACTCCCCAAATGGAAAATACTCCTGAAATCTGGATTAAATAAAATGTAAGTCACCTTGGTTAGGAAAAAGTTACTGAGAATCCACTGTGTGACCCGGGAGAGATGCTGCCATAGCCTTGAAAACAAACTCTCAGCTCTCCTGGTTTACCTGTTTTCTGTAAGCCAATGGCATTCTGCATATAACTGCTGGCTAAGCTGCTCGGCATGAGCCACTGGTGCTGGCAGCTTTTAGACCCATTTTCTGTTATCCTAATCCTCTTTTTTTCTCTTTGGGGAGGGCCTATTGTGCTTCAGGACTTATATCCCCTAGGGGAGAAAGCACAGCCATAGGGACAGTGAAGTGGTAAAACAACTCTGCTTGTTTTCCTCACATTTGTGAGTTTTGTTTAAAAGTGGAGAGAGAAGAAATAATGCTCCTCTCTTAGGCGTATCCTGACTGAGGAAGGGTAGAGGTCAAGGCAGGCGTCTCAGTGCTATTTTTAAGTTATTCCTGCACTCCCCTCTTCTTAGAGAGTTCTCTTCTTAGAGAGTCTCAAACTCCAGAGCTAGGGAACTTCGGAAAAACCAGACAGAAGCCAGACTGGCCTTGAGGGATGTGACTGCCACCTACTGGTGAATTCTGGAATAGACCATTGTCTCTTGGATGCCTGACTGGACACCAGGAGACAGGCTTGGGGGACTCTTTTTCAAGAGGTCCACTCCGCTTCAAGTAAATTGGGCAAAAGGTAGCCACTGGTCCCTCAATCCTCAGCCTCACTCCTTGATTTCACATGTTCCGCTGATGTATGATATCAGGCCTGCTCTCCAGCAGAGGCCTGCCAGCAGGGAATGAGCATAGCTCAGTCAGCACAGTCCCCAGGCCTTAACTACCTTTTCTCAGATTTTCTTTGAAAGGAAAACCTTTAGAGTAAGCACAGTGGGGGGTTGTGTGTGGTCACTTCCTTCATCACTGCACTGTTATATATCATTTGAAAAACTGAACAATAAGCATTCAGGGGCTCAGCAACTTGAGTTTGGAGAGCCACCAGCACTGAGAGATAAAGAAAAAGAAAAAAGAAGAAAGAAAAAGGCAGTAGGAAGAAGAAGTAAGGGATAAAGAGAGAGAGAAAAAGTGAAGAAGAAAAAAGCATACATTTCAGTCCCAAATGGTTATTCTCTTTACTTATCTCTTTATTTCCCTCCCATTCTTGCTGTCTGTTTCTAGATATGGATGGGAGGAGGAGGCAGCTGGAAGACTAAGAGGGAGAAAAGGGAGCAAGACTGTATTAAAATACATACATTTTAGAAAACAAAAAAAATACCGGGACCTTGGAAAAGTCAAACATATATACACAGAAACACAGCAGGAGATAGCCAGAGGGGGAAGCACAAAGTTTACCCACTTATAGGTCTGAATAAGACACAGACAGGGAAAAGCACACACACATGCTATGTTTCAGTAGGGAGTGAGGTAAGTTGATATGAATGAGACATAATGAGGCAGATATGGTAGAACAAGAAAGAAAGTCAGAACTACAGAGAAACTGATTTTTAAAAAAATTTTTTTAAAATTGCTTTTTCTCCCCAAATCCCCCCAGTACATAGTTGTATATTTTAGTTGTGGGTCCTTCTAGTTGCAGTACATGGGACGCCACCTCAACATGGCCTGATGAGCGGTGCCATGTCCGTGCCAGGATCTGAACCCGTGAAACCCTGGGCCACCGAAGTAGAGCACACGAACTTAACCAGTTGGCCACGGGGCCAGCCCCAAAGAACTGATTTAGGGACTACGATGAAGGACTGGAATGATCTGTGTGTGGGTTACATTAAGACACAGAGCAGGGTTTCCTTGATCTTCACTGTTCCTTATTTTAGCCTCATTTCACAGTATTTGAATGCAGTAGCACTGGGCCATTCTAGGGTCTTTCTACTCTAGTTTCCAGTTCCTAGGGTATTGGTACTTGGGACTTGCTTCTTGTACATATGGAAGAGATTATCTGAGGCCAAGCAGGACTAACTGAGCAGGGAAATGAGGGAGGCTGGGAGCTGAAATGAGAAGTTAAACTGCAGCAGAAAAGAGTGTAGGCATATGGGCTTCCTGACCACCAGAGAATACTTCAGGATAAACTATGGGCTCTATTCAAGGAAGAAAAGAATAAGTGAAGATCTCAGCACAGCTCTCTTCATAGTATTAAGGAGATTTTGAAACCTAGAACACTGAGGTTCCAGTTTAGAATAGGATCTGATTCTTATGCTGATGACTTGCATGGTCTCCACAGAAGCAAAACTTTACTCAAACTCTGGTTGGTACCAACATCTACCGGTCCAGCCACAGAAGGAGAAAGAGAGGGCTCTTTTATGGCGTGGAAAACAAAGACAATATTGGGGTTTTTGTGCCTTATGGTGTATGTATGGCAGGGGTCTTGAGAGAGTGTTATTTCCTTCCCCCCAAACCCCTATACATAAATATCTGTTTAGGGGTCAACAGTCACATGAATACATTCAGTCAGACTATGGTGGGAGCTGTAATCTTTTCAAGCTCCATATATGGATATTGTGAGCAAAATCACCTTGCTAATTACACAGGATGTAGAGGGAGATGGGGTAACAGTGGAAACGTGGAATGGGATAAAAGATCCCACTGACAATTCTCAGGAGGAAGAGGAAGAAATATAAAGAAAAAAACTCCCAGGCTGACTCTACTAAGAGCACTTTGGCCAAACTTTTGCCTTTACTCTTCTTTCCCCACAACTAACCAGCGAGAAATAGGGGAGAGTATGACATCTCTCCAAAAACAGATCTTTCCTGCCACCCACAGCACAAGAGACATAACTGTGCTTCCAGTGCTTGCTTAAATCAGAACGGAGGGGGCTCTGGCACTGAGTGGTGACTCACCTGTGAGATGATGTGATTATTCAAGGGTGGCTGTTGCTGAGGCGTGGGTGGGAGAACAGGAAGTTGCTGCTGCTGCTGCTGCTGCTGCTGCTGGGCAGTACAAGGGAGAAGGCCCCGGACAGACTGGGATGAGGTGACCTGGCTGCACACTTCTGGGGCACCTAGCACCATACCTAAGGCAAAGAGGAGACCCACCAAGAGCTGTAAGCACAAGCCATGAACACACCACCACTGGAGGCCCAGCTGCAGGACTTTACTCTTTCCTTGTCGTTTCTCATCACTCCCCTTCTGTCTGCTCCCCCCCACTGTCTTGGGAAGATCCATGATGAGCACAGATGCATTTCAGCTGCCCTGATCATGAGACTCCTCATCTAGGCAGGTTTCTGCTCTCCAGGGACAGTAACCACCTTGACTGTCAATGTTTGGTTTGGGAATTGAACAAAATGTGAGGCTGCTAAGGCACCTCCCCCAAGATCCTAGAATCTGTCCATCATGATTAGACAGTGAAAACATGAATGTTTGCTTCCTAGGAAAATATAGATTCCTAGTCCCTTAAGAGACTTGTCTTCTCTTTGATTTCTTCTCAACTTGCAGCATCTCATAAAAATTGCTGAGAAGGCAACTCCAAGCACACGCCTGTGCACACACATACACACAACATTCACCCAATTATTTTCCCCACTTCCACGCTCTCCAAGTCTCGCACACATTCATATAAAATACTTTTACTGAATATCTACTATGAGCCAAGCATTGTATAATGAGGTGAGGAAAGAAAGGTAAAGGAGACACAGTCCTTGCTCTTAAGAAGCACAGGAGCTTCTGACAGGAGATGGACATCCACACAATCTGATGAGGATAAGGGATGCATCAGTGATACGAACAAAGTTGTATGAAAGCAAAGATGAGGCAGCAATAACTCCTGGGAGGGTTAGAGGGAAGGATTTAAAAAGGAAGTGGCAGGAGACATGGGTCTGAAGGATGAACAGAAGCCTTGTCAGACTGAGAGGGGACAAAGCTAATGCCACATTCGAGAAATGGTTGGAGGGCCAGAGGTGGGTGGCTATCTGGAAGAGAGTGAGATGGCACACTAGAGCCAGAAAGTTATGCTATATTAAGTAATTTGGATTTTATTATGCAGGGAATAGAGAAACAGGAATGTTTTAAAAAGAGGACTGACGTGACTAGATCTATGCTTTAGATTGTTAAACTGGCTCTGAAAAGGGCTGCGGAGGGAGCGGGGAAACCAGCTTGGAGACTAGTGACATAATTAAATAAAAGAAGATAAAGGCCTAGGTAAAGGCAGAGGCTGTGGGGTTAGAGAAGAGTTAACAGAAGGGCAGGAGAGACCTAAGAGTCAGAGGCAAAATCTCCATCACTACTGATGTCTTCTGAGGACAAGACTACAGAACTCCTGGAATGAGAGTCAAGCACTTCAGAAGCAAGAGGATGGTGAAATAGAGGCCCACTGGGTACAAAGAGGGCAAGAGGAATAGATGGAGAAGGTTACACAGCAGATCAGGAGAACTAAAGGGTGGTTACAGGGCTGGCATGTGGAACAAATGCTCCTTCTTAGTGACCAGGCTCCAGAGAAGCAGCTGCAGCAGTATCTCTGGAAGTTCTGGCCTATTGGCTGCTACCAATTAATTACAAACAGCTAAACTCTAAGGGTTCCCTCTGCTCTACAAACCCTCTTTATAATCTCAGAGGCCACAGAATGAAAGTAGCTATCATTCTCATCTTAGTATATAACCTGAATCTGGGCTGATAGGGATGTCCCCTCAGTCAGAAATCAGATAAAATAATCTAAGCCATATCAGTTTTATTCAGTTAGAGAAGAAAGTTTGAAAGAAAATCAGAGAGGGGACTCAAAAGGACAATGGATCCAAGAAGTCAAAGTTCCTCTGTTAGGTTTCCAGGATACTATATTGAGATAAATGTATTGTTAAAAGTAACTATCAGTGATGTTTGCAGAAGATAAGCAAGAAATGAAGGGCATGACACGGAAGGAGAGAAGCTGTGGTACCTGGCCTGGAGCTCCTTCCTGCACTGCTACCTTTACTGCTCCCGATGCTGTCACCCCGGGTGAGGATAGAGATTCCGCTGAAGCTGCTGGCTTTGGTGACAGGAGGCCGCATACTCCGGACAGAGCCATCAGAATCCGTGCTGCTCCAAGGCCGTGGCTCCAGGGATTTGAGTTCGCTGTCTGTGCTGCTCTGGCGGCTGCTTGAGGTGCGGCTCAGCCCCTCACGGTTCCCCCTGCAGAAATCACAGTGGTCAGAGCACCCCTCACCTACCACTTCAGCAGAAGGGCTAGGAGAGAGTTCATTTCCAGTCTTTCAATAACAAAGAAAGGGTGAGGGTTGGGGAGAGGATGGACACTGACTTCTTGTTAGTTGGCTGGCCAACCAAGACTTGATGGGAGCAGACAGAACGAGATCCAGTACAGTAACAAAGAGCACAGAGGCAAATCTGGAAGACAGTGCACTGGCAACTAATTTGATACATCAGACCAGAGGTGGATGGGAAACCACATACATGATGCTGAGATTGGCTGTGGTCTCTTCCCCACCCCCCTGCAGGGATCCCACACATGCAGGAAATAGTGGGGAGCAGAGGGATACCAGCTCCTTCCGGGAGTTCTTAAAACAAAAAGACTCCTAGAAGTTACTATTACTAGAAGGCAGGAGTAGCCAATGACATGGATAAATCCCAAAACAGGTCTTCCACATAACACACGTCTAAGCCAGCAGAGGTGCTGTTGATGGCCACTTTTCTAGGGGTGGAAAGAGGAGTATAGTAGACCAAAGGGGCACCACAGAAAACTCAGTCTGATGGTCTGTTTTGTGGAAGTTCTGTGTTGGTATCTAGGAACAATTGGTTCCAGAGTCTCCATGGGCTGAAGTCCCCAGCATGATCAAGCAAATATGCCCTAGGGATGTAGGATGGCAAGAAGCAGGGGGCTGACTGTGCCTAGCTGCCTCCATATTAATAACCCTATTGTCCTAGACAAGGCACAAGCCTACTGAGAAAAGGAATTCATCCTCTCATATTTTGCTCTGGAAACATCAGGGTTATCCTGATGCTATAATCACTGCTCGTGATTATAAATAGCTGTACTTCTCAAGATAGATGGGGTTGGCCTGAAAACCCTAAGCCTTGTTGAGCTCTCCCTGCTTCTTAATCAATAAGCAAGAACCAAAATTTTCCTTTTACATCCCCCACCCCCAATGACTAATGACTTGAGGAAACCAAATGACAATAATTACAGAGATTTTGGTATGTATTCTGGGGAGCAAGTGAGCACAAATCATAGTGGCTTGGGCTCCCCCCTTTTCACCACCCCACCTAAAGCAAATAGAAAACCCCATCCCAATTCTCTTAGCTTCAAAGACACTAGGCTCAGAGTTATACTAATAAAGAAAGGTATTTTTCTTAAGACGGTAATAGCAAAGAAAATACCTTTCTTTATTAGAATATCTGCTCAAAGGTACTGTAGGGAAAATGGGCAAAATATATGCTGGGGCTACTATTTTAGTTTTTAGCCAAGCCAATCCTGGAGGGCTAAGAACACACTGGCATAGCTAGTTAGGGACATGCTAATTCTTCTTTGAATCCCAAGTAGATGTACATATAACCTTTAACTATATAGCTTCTCTATATATAGTTAGAATAGAGGACTAGAAAATACTCCTGTTCCCCTAGAACTTTACGCCTTTCTCTTGGGGATGTCAAAAGTACAATGGGAAACAAGAAAAGAAGCATAAATCACGGACTCTTCAGGAACAGAACCAGACCCGAAGTGAGAGCCAACAGCTCTGTCTCAATGGACAAAGGCAATTCTACTGAGAGGACTCAATAAAGATGTGTGTGTTTGTGGGGTAAAGGGATACAGCGATGGCAATGGATGAGGCTGTTCATTACAAATTAGAGCTTGAGTTTTGCAAGACAAGTCCTAATGGCCTTTTACACCTAATTCAAACACTGTGCTACCTATGAGGACAGTTCTGCCATCTACTTTCTCTATTAGAGGTACACAGTGAATGAGTCAACTTTAAACCAAACACCCTGGGAAGCTTGAGCCAAGGTGGCAGCACGTCTGTACTCATCCAGTTCCCCCCAGACAGTGATGACAAAGTGCTCAAAATGTGGCTTGTCTGATGATCTTCTGACTAACCTGGGTTAGTACAGTACACTCCCGAGAGTTAGAGAATCTAAGTTGAGTCTTGGCCAGGAAACAAATCAGTTTTTCTTCTCTACAACTAAACTTAATCTCTGGTCATGTCCTTCCACTTCACTAAAAATAAGGCAGTCAGGGAAAGCTACCAGACTCAATTCTGAGCACTGGATTCGGGGTGTGTGTGTGTTGGAGAGATGGGGGTGAAGGGCAGAGAACATTCATATTTCATACTCCTGTGAAATCAGAGCTAACTTAGTTTTTGCAAATACATTTAGTGCTGGTGAAAGTCCAGTTTATTGGGTCTGGGGAGTGGGTAGCACTGGGGAAGAGGTGGCAATAAATATCAGTAAGCCTCACTATGGCTTATTTATCAGTGGAGCAGGATCTTCCAAAGAATTGGAAAGTCACCACAGTTATTGCCAATATGGATGATGGAATCTGGTGTATCGGTATTTGTTTCACAAACTTGGGAAGAGAGGTATAAAGCAGTTAGAGAAGATCACCTTCTATTCATTAGAGTTCTGGACTAGTACTCAAATAGTGGAAGAAGTTACCCCCTTAAGAGTCCCTGGAGCTGCATTTTAGATGACTTAGATCTTTAATCAAAACTCAGTATGGAAAGCAGCAGCTTAAAAGAAGCTCTGGATAGGAGAGGGCTGCACCTGCTCACTAGATCCTTCAAGCTATTATCTGCACAGTTTGATGTAGTTTGATGCTCCACAGCACTAATAAGGGCATTATTCCTAGCAGTGAATGTGAATTAGGGCTCCGAATGGAACACTACTCAGAGAAGAAGGAGTGATGTTTGTAGAGATCTGGTGTGGTACGGTGAAAAGAATACTGGACAAAGAGTCAGTCCCAGTTTTGCCACTAATACCACGTAAACCTGGGTTAGCCACTTA
Organism: Equus quagga; assembly: GCF_021613505.1. Lineage (NCBI taxonomy): Eukaryota > Metazoa > Chordata > Mammalia > Perissodactyla > Equidae > Equus > Equus quagga. The sequence continues at coordinate 11,161,219 of NC_060267.1, read as the reverse complement.
ATCTCTCTGCTTTTGTTTTCTTACATGTAAACCAGCTTACCAAATCAGGACATTGAGAGAATTGAATCAGATACAGTATACTTTGGCAACCATAAAGCACTGTGCTTTAAGTCACACATAACAGTTAGTTTAAAACTCCTGTTTATTATAGGTATTCTGGGATGATTTAAGACCCTGAAGTGTACAATATGGAATAGATTTTTTTTTAGAGAGGAGGACTGACTCTACGTTGACCACCACAAACAATGCAGAGCCCTCTCTGCCTGGGGCTTTCAGATGGACCTCAGGGTGGGGAGGTCTCGGAAAAGGAGTTCAGAGATATGGAAAGGGAGATAAATCCTCCAGCCCAAGAACGGGAAATCTCGCTATACCAATTTCCACATCGTTTGACTAGCTTTAGAAAGGACAACGGGGAAGGGACAACTGAAGTCCTAGGAATGAGGGCTCTAACTAATCTGAGTTAGTCAGTTCTTATCAAGCTTAGGATTCAAAAAGAGAAGTCATTTGGAAAGGGTTAGACCTGAATCCTAGTATTAAATACTTAGGTTTTCTGTACTCTGTAAGTTCTACTCGTAAAATGGGAAGAACATACATAAAATGAGTTGGTGCCGGAATAGGGTCCTAAAGCAGTACTTCTCTCACCACTGCCTTGTACAATCCTCTGGGGTGGGACTGAGAGACTGAAATGAAAGGGGTATTCTTATGACTGCTTTGTAGAAAATGGAGAATATTAGGTACTGGAGAAGTTAATATAGCAGCTTTCACTAACATTAAGAGCAAGTCATGGACAGTCATATAAAGGACATGCTCTAAGTCTCTGCTAAGGCAAACAAGTTCTTTCTGAGGTTATCTTACCCACTACATTGTCCCAAAGAGAAAACTACAAAGACAGAGGTGTTTGTATGTGTTTTTATATGTGTACCATTCTTTTTTAAAGATACAAAACATTCCCTATGCTGGGTGAGGGATAAGCTCTTTACATCTTTCCACAGATTCAGAAAGGTAGCCAGAAGACACCCGTTCTTTTACCTTAATATAAATATATGTTGAAATCCTCCAAAAAGGCCCCATTCCAGCTAAATTCTGGGAGAGAGCAGTACCTATCCCTATTTGGTCCCCTTCACCTAACCAGGACTTAAAATGAAATCAGCAACAATAAAGTCATTGAGCAGGAGCCATTTTTTTTTAAATGGGGAAAAATATCCAATGTTGCAAAAACCACAAGTTGAATTATTCCACAAGCAGCCATGCATGGAGCAAACTCACTCCACTGGAAAGATTACAGCAAAACAAAATAAAATTTTTTAAAAAACAAGGAGGGATATAGATCACACAGAGGTACCTAAAAATCTGCCTTCTCTTGTGAGAGCTAGAAGAAAAGGCTTCTTTGGAGAGTCTGTTGGTTAACATCAAAGAAAAGCATCATTATAGGATTATATTAACCTGACTGACAAAGCTCAATGAGAAGCAGGGAACATGCTAAGTGGTACTAACCTGATGTCATTTAGATATCCGTTCTGGCCAGTCTAGGTGAGGGGGAGAAAACGGAAAATAACTTATAAGAAAACAGCATGGCATAACCGAAAAGGGTGTCCATGATGCTATGAATACCCAAGGTCCTCAAACCAAGCTCACCCCCCAACAGGGAGAGATGAAGCAGGGACAGGATGACCCACACCCTTACACCCAGTTGGACTTCTCACCTTTAATGGGAAAGAGCATTCGGCATTTTTAGCCTTCCCACAGAGTGTTTAAAAACAGAGGCTGATAAAGGTAGGAGTGTGGAAAGGAGGAAGAGGAAAGTATTAACCTCACTATTTTTTTAGCTCTCAATTTATTCTCTCTAGAGGTAAGGTGAGCATAGTAATTGGTGTGCTTGCTCCTAAAGAGTGTGTTCAAAGGAAGGAAAAAGGGAGACAAGAGAAAGAAATTTAGTTTTTTGGGAAATCATCCTCAATGACTATTCCATTTCTGTCTTCCTCATTGGCCAAAATGAAAGACATTCTGACCTGAGACCCAAGGAGAGTAAGAAATTGGGGAGGTAGGTACTTTTCAGAGCCTAGAAAAAGTGAGAAGATTAAAAGCCTGAAACATTCCTTTTGAGGATCATTTCCTGACAAAGCCACTGAGCTGAGTGAAGTGAGCATTATGGTGGACTCCCAAGCCTTAGGAAAAGGTACCAAGAGTGTCCAGCTGCTGAGCAGAGTGGACTCCATGCGGAGCAGAGCCTGTGTGGGCAGCTTTCCCAATGCACAGCTCAGGCTCCAGAGAAGGCTGCAGCAGCAGCATTTCCATCCAAACACCCTTCTTGCCACTTCCCTTTCTTTTTGGCCCGCTTTTTCCTCCCCTACATCCCAACCTATAACTCTACCCTTAATCAGCTCCCTTTGACTGGCCAGGTTCCTCTCCACATAAGAATCTTTGGAGTACAGTCGGCTTTGGCCATTTTTCCTTGCCTAGACCTTCTGAGATTCCTGATGCCTCTACAACAGCAAGAGTTAGGAAGTGCTGAAATGAAAGTGATAAATCCACAAGGATTTAACAAGGAATACATATATTAGTAGAGGCTTGAGAGACTAGAAATTAGGAGAAAACAGGAGAGAAGAGCTAACTTTGACTTTGTTATGGTTGTAGGTAGATATATTCCCAGTGTTGTTCATAATTAGCCCCAATACCCTATTAAAGGTTGTTTGTGATTTCAGAATATTTGTGGCTTTGCTAATGGCTAGAACGGTGGGACAGTCATTTTCCATGTGTCAGTGAAGCAGAGGAGCACCTCACAGATAGCTACACTATGATGTCACTGGTATTTCTTAATCTAAAGAGCCAGAGCAGAGCAAGCTGTTGAGAAGTGGTTTACTTTAGAGGTTAAGAACATGGACTCTGGAGCCAGACTGCCTGAATTCAAATACCGGCTCTTTCACTAACTAGCGGTGTGATCTTAGGTTATTTAACCTCTCTATGCCTCAGTCCCTCATTTATAAAATGAGGAAAATAATGCAACCAACCTCATAGGCCTAGTGTGAGGATTAAATAAATTAATTTATGCAAAGTGCTAAGAACAGTGTTTGAAAGATAGTAAGCACTCTATAAATGTTTGCCATTATCATTCACCAACCTGCCCTGTCCGTCATCAACAGTCACAGCCATGTACAAATGACCTCTCTCCTGTCATTCCACCCAACTGGTTTGCAGGTAAAGGCAGAGAACACTCTTTAGGCTATGGGTGGATAATTTGGAGGACGGATTTTTCTGACTCAGAATGGAGGTCTATATAACAGAAGGTAAGAAGATTCCTTCTCCTTGGACTTTGGGCCAGAGGGTTTGTTATGTATCTGTCCCCAGTCAGGATCCTTGGAACACTTGGGTCTCCTGAGACAATGGAACACGTTCATAGAGGAGTTCAGTTTAATTGAAGTTGGAGACAATATTTTTCTGAGCTAGGTGATGATGAAAAGATACACCTTTTTTTGTCTTGCTGAAGGAGGGGAGAGTGGGGAAAAAGGAGAAAACTAGTGTTCATCCAAGTATCCTGATTAGAATTGTCCATTTTTTGACAATGAAGGGAGGCTGGCTCTTCCTCCTTTATTTGCTAATTTGACCGTAAGAGAGTGCTGCTATTTGGATCTTACATTTCTGGAGATTTGCTCCTCTCTTGCCTATCCTTAGCCTTTCCTGAATTTCTGCTATTCTTCTCTTCAGTCTGGTTGGCAAAGGCCACCAGAAACAGGGGTACCAAGTATATCTGATATGGCCCACAATTCTTAAGAAAAAGTTGCCTAAAATGACTCATGTTGCTTTTTGGCCCATGGTGCTAGTCCTGTTCTAAGAAGCAAGGTAAGAAATACAGAAAGAAAGAGACTTCCTGTTCATGTAGAGACTGAAGGGAATAGTGCATGGTACCCTCTGTGCATGTCAAATGTGGAGCTCAGAGAATGGATGTCAAATCTGCTCTAACAATCACCAATATATCCTAAAAATGAGGCTGGCCAAACAAGATGAACGTATAGGCTGTGTGGACACTAAGTCTTCCGCTTAAAAGCAAAGATCCCTAAAATGGACAGTGGAAGTGAAAGAGGGTAAGTAGGAGGAGGGTTTGACAGGCAAGATTCAGGGCCCTTCCATAAGCCCTGCCAAAACAATTTCTATTTTCAGTCTAATCACATCTACCAAATTCAGCCACTCCATTTGTTCTCTTTGCATGCCATCCGGCAGAATGTGTTAAAAATAATACAAATAATAATCTGCAGCTTCCCAATAAGCCAAATTTAACTTTAGAGATCAAGTCTGGGGCTGGCTGATGTTGGTTAGGAAAAAAAAAAAACCAACAAAACATTTATGGAGGGTTCATTCCATTCACAGTTTCAAAGATTAAGAGCTAAAAGCTATGGGCTGACAACTCTCAGAAGCTACACTTACCTCTCGGGCAAATATTCTCTCTCGGACCCTTTGATATTCCTCCTCTCTCTCTTCTATTGACTTGCTCCTCCTTCCATCCTGCAATGGAACTCTGATCTAGATCGATGAGCAGAATTAAGCTAGTTAAGTTCTCCTCGTACTGCAAGCTCACTGCACACCAGCAAGGAAGAGAAACCGGGAGAGTTTATAGTTGCCATCAAAAAAATGGAAAAAAAAAGAAATAAAATTTCTAGTGTTGGACAGGTTTCACTGGGTACATCTGACCATGCAGTTTGGGAGATCAGGTTTTCTGGAAGATTGGGGCCTCTCCATCTCCCCACCCCCACCAGTATCAAGAACGACAACTATTTATAAAGACTGAGTTGCTTCCTTGTAGTATTCAGGTACTCTCCAGTCAGTAAGGATCAAGAGAATAGCCCAGGGAATAAACGACGTTGCTTTGGAGGGAAAGCAGGGCTAGGAGGAAGCTAGAGAGGGAGAAGAAACAGGTATTTAGCAGAGCTGAGTGTAGAAAAGAGTTTTACAGAACTAGCACCTGACATTGTCTCTTCTTAAGTCACTAATGCCATGGCCTGAAGACCCAAGTCACACGCAGCTCAGCAAAGAGGGCCTTGGAAATGAAATCCCAAGGGTGAAGCTAAACTCAAAGCTTAAGCGTATTTTCTCATCTTAACTATTGCTACTGGAGGGAGGGAAAGAGAGAGAAATTACAGAGATAGAGAAGAGAACAGAACAACACAAAGAGGAAAAGAGAAAAGAAAAGGAGAATAGAACAGAAGGATGGACAGAGAAAGGAATAGAAAAACAAGATTCAGTAGAGAAAGGGGAAAGAGAGAGTGACAGAAAGGGAAAAGAAGAATAGAGAATCTTACATTCTTTGAAAAATGTAGTGAGGTGACTAGAAGGGATGGCTGGGCAGATCACCACCTCTGGCTAGTCTCCCACCCAATTCTCCATCATTGTCTTTTCCTCTCTTGCCCTGTGAGTTGTGAGCACTGTCCTGGGCGGGGTGTTATAGAGTGTCCTTTTCCATACTGCTCTTGGAGGCAAGGCGTTCAGGGGGTGGGGGGTAACCAATCAAATGAATGTTATCAGGTTATAAAAGATTCTGACCTTTAATCCACACGCTTTGAAAGCTTCAGATGAAGCAACCAAGAAGACTGCTGCTCTAGGCTGATCTTCCTGATCTTCACCAATCTCCAGAGGTAGGCATAACTTCAGGAGAATCAACTTTTGACTAGACTTAGTTCTCACTAGCCTTAACAACCTAAATTCTACTAAATGTCCTTTTACAAATACCATTCCAAGAAGACACAGGCCTTCAAGGTGCTATACTGTCCTCAGCCCCTAGCACTGGTAAACCAGTGGCAGGGCAGAAAGAGCATAATTGGCTTTGAGGTCAGGCAGAATCTCAGCTCTGCCACCTCTGAGTAATGTCACTTCAGGCAAGTAACTCAGCATCTCTTAGCCTCAGTTTTCCTATATTTAAAGTGGGGCTAATAACCCCCATCTACACTGGGTTGTGGAGAGGGTTGTAGGAGTTAATACATATAACGTGTTTAGAACAGAGTCTTAGTCAGGGAAAATACTCAATAAAATAACCATCACTGTGTTTACTATTAATATCACAGATAGAAAGTGCATAGAGCTTACCCTATTATGGATCGAGCCTGAAGCTGAGAGATGAAAAGTTTACAATAGGAACAGATTCCACTCTACTTCAATGTGCCTCTAGGCCTGAATAATTCCTGATCCACAGAAAAAGGGTTTTGAGAAAATGGAGAGAAGGGCATCAGGATGGAAAGGCTCTTTCTTGTTTTTTAAATTTCGTCTTGTTGTATGTTTCATTGTTTTCAATCAGACCCAGCATGTTTGTCCACAATAGATAATGGCACTTTTCTCAAAAGGACTCCCTCAAATACTCAAGTAGCAAGCAGGAAAAGTCCTGGTCTCAAGCCCATACAACACCCCAAGAAAATTAATTTTGACTCTAGAGGTAAGATATTATTACGGTTATCATTAACTGGCAAGACTCATATTGGCTCTACCCAACCGTGCTCTTCAAACCTTAATCCTGGTTCTCCACCTAACCTCCTTTGGAGGTCAATCAGAATCAGGCTGGATCTAAATCCTTTATATGGCTAGGAAAACTAACCCCCAAACTATCACATACTATCTGAAGGGTGGCTAGAAGTCCGGGCAACAGCCAGGCCCATAAGTGAAGGGATGGGGCAGACTGTTCACTTCTTATTCCCACAGGAGTGGATCAAAAAGGGGATACTGCCTGAGGTTCCCAGCATCACAAGTCAAATTAACTCACTCACCTTGGTGGAAGGAGTTGGGAAAAGAATAAGGAGTCTGAAGAAAGGGATCAGAAACACCTTTATAAGTGGGTAAATTAGATCACAACTTTGCCAGTTCAAGGCTAGCCCTGAGCTAGGATAAGAGTGGAAATGGGATAAAGTAGTTTTTGGCGGTTCCCAAAGAAATCCCTAACTATTAAAGAAAAAAAGAATGAAGCCATCAGCTGAATCAAGGCTGAAGCACGGAGGGACCTTGGTTTGTCCCCAAATGACATGGAGTTAGAAGTCAGTGGCAGAACCAGGGAGTTCCAAGCCAAATGAGAAAACCCAGCAAACCTCAGCACCATGTCTCTCTGGGCTAAGAGCGTGGCATTCAGCTCAACAAGGGTAGTCAGTCCTCAACATTAAGCCAAAGCCAACTCAGTATAGCTCAATACATTTTTCCATACTAAGATATTTTGAGTTTTTTCCATCCCACAAAAATTCTTTTCCCCTCCCAGTTTCTCTTACTGCAATCTCTCTCTATAGGCCCACCCCTTTCCATTCTTCACCTGGTTATCATCTCGGTCCATACTGGCATCATCTCTCTTGAGAATGAATCTCTGTTGAAATTCTGTATTCTTCTCATCCTTTATATGTTCTGAAAACCTCTGTTCAGGGCTGGGATTGGGAGAGAAATGTGGAAGCAAGGGAGGAAAAAGACCCTTTTGTTAGGAAGCAGACCTCCTAGAACTGCTCTCAAATTTGACAACTCCCACTTAGGGGATTTCTGGAGTCAGGCATCCAAAAAGTCGCATGGCGGTTTTAATGAAATCCTCAGGGTCTGTTCTTTATACGTCTATAACTTGTCTTCCTCCAAAGTTATACCTGTCCTATCAGTAAAGGTAAAGAGAGGCCATGGGCCAGTCTTCACGAAACACCAGTGCCTCTAGACTCTATCTCAGAGGCCTCACAAAGAGTAGGAATTGAAAATACAACCCCTCAAATTGTCCCCTTCCTGGGAAGAGACATACTTTCCTCTTCCACCCCAGAGGCTATCCCAGGAAAGCCTTCCCAATCTGTGGTTTCCTCCCTTACATTCTTGTGTTACTGGTTTTGTTGATGATGACAGCTTTTCCAGTTTGATCAACATTGTGGTCCATCCCAAAATAGGCAGCTACCCGGTGTAATAGCATCCGGTGATATGAGGTCATCTGAGGGAACTTCTTGAACTGGTTACTGAAGGGAAACCCAGGGGGAAAAAATAAAATCAGGACAAACAACAGCAGTAACAGCCAGTTGTAATTTTTCTTACAAGTGTCTAAAGTGGAGAATTTCTCAGGAGAAACAGATGTAAGATAGATATTTACTCAGTGGGAACCAAAAAGGTTCTCTCAGCTTCTTCACCTACAGTGTTTATAGATCACTCTGATCCACTATCTCCATTAAGACTACTCCCTAAGCCCTAGGTCTCAACCACCTGGATGATATTCTACCAAGAAAAAAGCAAGAAATTTAAGAATAATGAAATATGGGACAAGGGCTAGCTGCTGAAAAGATATAAATTCTTTTCAACTCAAGTCTATGCAATAACTTAAAAACCTCACTTGGTTTTCACACATATACTTCTTAATTCATTCTGATTACTTTTCCCCCACTCCTTTTGGTTCCCAGTGAGTAATTCAAAATTCAGACTTTAAGGGAAAAATGAAAGAGGGATATTCTAAAATTGCACCTAAATTTCTTCCCAGTGCCCCCTCCCATCTCTAAATGTGTATTTTATTCAAGTAACTTACTTGTTGTCATTAATAAATTCCAGAATCTCCTGTTCTAATTTTAGCAGCATCATTCTGTCCCTGTTTTAAAAAGATTAAAACAAAACAAAAAGTAGCCGTCCCATAGACATTGAAAGCAAGGATTGAAAACACAACCTGCTCACTACAGAAGCTGAAGGGAGGGATAGAGCCGAACCCCAAAAGTGGACCAAAAATGCAGGGGCTGCTGAGCTTCACTGGCCTGTCTTACGTTACTTTAAAAAACAAAAACAATCAAGTATACATTTTGCAGATCTTCCTAATCATGTACTTTGTTTTCCTTATCAGAAACCTAATTCTGTTGGCAGCCATATTCACATAAACATACTTTATACCTATAAATCTAATCAATCTTCTACACTACGTTTAGTTATAGAATTTTAAAACATTATGATTTAGCATATGTACAAATCAATTATTTTTTCTTTGGTGCTTTTTAATTGTACTCCCAAGCCTTCATATTTCTTTGTCTCTGCATTCTTCTTCCATAGAATTTTTCTCAACTCTTCTGAAAGCAGAAATCTCAATAGGAGGGTATTCTGAATCCCTCACAGATATAAAACTACACTGGAGAGAAATGGTGGTAGAGCATGGGCATTCTAGATTCTAATAATAGAAAAATCCTGAGAAGCTACTTAGCCTCTTGAGTATCTGGCTGGCCCCTGGCCCCTTTTCCCTCCCAACAGATGATGTTATTACCTTGGGTTCTTTTTCAGTGTATTTACAAGAAATTCATGTAGGTCTATTCCAGTGGAGTCCGTATATTCTTGACTGGAGTCTAGAACCACCAGAATAAAAGAAATTTAAAATAAATGAAACTGTCCTGCATGATATCTATGCCATGCAGAAGCCCACAACCTGACCAGGAGAGATGAGAATAGCAAAGTTGAATCAAACTTCAGGGTTTTAGCTTAAAAACCAGAATGAACTTTATTTGCCAGCCACCCCAAATTCCCCATGACAATGACAGAAGGTAGAAGTGTTGGGTCATAGCATTGCATCTGGGTCATAGAGTTGTATCAGTGTTAGACTAGAAAGCCACCTTACCATCAATTAAGTATTTACTGAATGTCCTGACCAAAACAAAGCAGGTTTTATTCTAATCAAGGAAAATAAATTCCAGGTAAGGGAAGTCAGGGCTGAATTTTCCAGAATCTCAGCAAATATGCTCAAATGTTGATTATTTATATTTATTTATAAAATTTTAATCCCAAGGTTGCCTTTTTCCTCTCAACTATTATTTTCATGGACCATGTCTTTTTGCTATCAGCCCAAGAGTTTAAAACCAAAGAGAGATTAATAATTAGATGCAAAGCTGCATGAAAAAAAAAATCACTCCACGCATCCCAAAATATAAATAGTTATCTGGAGGATCTGTAACTAGCGATGATCCATGTTATTGTTTATTCCAGAACAAAAATAAAATCAATTAACTCCAATGTCCTCCTATGGGTACTGCCAACGTTAATGGAGTAGCTCTCTGTGGCAGGTGAGCCCCTAAGGCAGGGTTGGATAAAGCAGCAAAGAAAGCAACATAGTCAGGCACCTCCCCCAAGCAACCATGAAGTCCGCAGGACACTATGAACTGTTGGGCCAGCAAGGCCAGTGAGTGCCAGGCTTCAAGATGGAAGGAAAGAGGAGTGCAGAGCCAGGCCCTAGGACAGAAGAGAGAGGGAGAAAGTCCTCACCTCTAGACAGCATCTTCCTTGGGACTTTTTCTTTGTTTTTGTCCTTGTCTTCCTTTTCAGAGACATCCTTTGTGGACTTTTCTTCCTCTTTGTCAGAGGGGCAGCTGATGTGCAATTGAATTATATCCTTGGACAAGGGGAAAGAGAAACATAATCAAAGAGGAAAAAGGATTTTAAGTCTCTTGCAGCTCCCTTGAAATCTCAAAGAAGGCAAATCTTGGGGTGGCAGCATTCTTTCACAGAAGAGAATATTTTGTTAATTAAATTATTTTAGCTTTTGTTCTACCAAAAGGCTAGAGGCCAAACCTTTTCTGCTAACAATCACAGCATGCTATATGGAGAGTTCAAGTTACACTGGCTGTTCTTGGCACAGGAATTGGATGGAAATGGTTCTAACCACCAAAGAGAAATGATGAGGGGTGGGAAAACAAGATACAGCCCTGGGATCTCCTTGTCTGCATCATCCTGGGTGTTCCAGGTGTGAAGACCTATATTTCACACTCTCACTCATTCCCTGCTTTACTGCAACAGCTTGTTCTGAAGCTCTTTCCACCCTGATTTCCAAGCCTAATGTTGATGCTGTGGTTGCTATACTACAGTTTGCCAAACAACTGCCAAATGCAAAAGCCACATTTACTCTTTTTTTTTTAAAGATTTTATTTTTCCTTTTTCTCCCAAAGCCCCCTGGTACATAGTTGTGTATTTTTATGTGTGGGTCCTTCTAGTTGTGGCATGTGGGGTGCTGCCTCAGCATGGCTTGATGAGCAGTGCCATGCCTGTGCCCAGGATTTGAACTGGGAAAACCCTGGGCCGCTGAAGTGGAGCGCGCGAACTTAACCGCTCAGCCATGGGGCTGGCCCCCACATTTACTCTTATAAAGGACCTACCTGGGTTTCTAGTGGTCCATCAGCAAATGGGGCAGAGGACTCCTCACACACTGCCAGGCTGCGCACCAACTTTAGTTTGGAATTAGACTGAAAAAAAACCAAATACACACATATATTCCCTTGGTGAACATCCAGAAAGCTTTTGGCTGAAAGAAGGGCATCCTCTTTGGCTCTGTTAGTTGCTGCTTCCATTAAATAGCATTTTTTCCAAACAGGTCCTACTTGCCAGTTCCTGATTCACTTGAAAGATAATTCTCCTGCTTACAACAGTAGACGTATAAAAACAAAATGGCTACTTGAGACAGATGATAGGAAAACCACTTTACTTAGCTCTCCTCTTTCTAGCCCAGTGCTCCAATTTCAGACTCAGAAGTTTCCTGAGAATACACAGCAGAGCTTAGACACTGGATTTAACAGTGAGAAGTCCTAGTTTCAACTCCTGGCTTTGAGCTTATGAGCCATGAGACCCTGAGCAAATTACTTGACCTCTCTGGGTCTCTGTTTTTCCTCAATAAAAATGAGATAAAAATACTTAAAAGGTTGTTGTGAGAATTAGATATATAAAGTATGTAAACATACATATCATAAATAGTGCCTCACATATAGCAGACAATAAATGCTAAATGACTCTAAACCTGAGATGGCAGGGTATGGAAAGAAGTATCTAAGAAAAGAGTAAAGAGAAAGACACAAAACTTTCTACCATTTGGGATTTAATATAATGAAAAGCTAATCCACTTGGTTTATTTCTGCTGGCTGGAGAATCTCAAAGAGATCTGAAATCCACTTTGCAAATCACTGCTCCCCTAGACATCCCAAAAGCCAAAAATTATACAATGGCTCATTCAAAATCTACCTATAAATACTTACTGAGAGTTCTTACAATAAAACCAAGGTTTACAGTGAATACAAAAGCCCAAAATATGATATGTCTGTGCCAGGTAGTACTGTATAATGAAAAGAACTTGCATGTCTGAAGAACCGACTTCAAGCCTGTTCATCCATAAAACGGAGATAACAACTGTCCTACTTATCGCAAAAAGTTTGGGAGGAAGTGAAGTGGCAGTGAACATCCTTTGTTTTGAACTTTAATGTCAAGCCCATCACTATGGATTAGGCCACGTAAGGCAAGACACAGAGCCAATTTATCATCCATCATGGTTTTCTTCAAACTAAGCCACTTTCTAGCTGGGCCACTCCCAAATTCTGCCATTATTTTTCTGGGGGAAAGGGGTGGACACCCTTAATTAGTACTTCTGGTGACAATTCTTTCCACTGCAAGAAAAATTTAGTATTTTACTGTTCCCCAACTAACATTATAAAGCTATCTCACACTAACACATATAATCCTCCCCGATAACAGTGCTTAAAATAATCTGTGATGTGCTAATTTTATCATACAATGATTTAAAAACAAAATCTTCCTCCCTGCCCCAACCTAAAAAGTAAAACATTAAAAAAAAAAAAGAAGCCTGCATTTTTAGGATATCCAAAAATGTTGAGTCATTTCTATTTAACGGAGCAGGATTTATCTTAAAGGAAATTCACATGGCAAAAAAAAAAAAAAGAAAGAATGGGGGAAAAAATAAGACTCATGTAGCAGCCATTCTCCTAGAGAAGCCAGAGGTAGGCTAAGAAACTGGCATTTCAGCAGAACCACTACCAATTTGCTCAGGCTTTGTGGGAGGCTCCGACTGGGTATCCTTTCAGGTATCAGAAACAGACTGTGACCGAACTAGAAATAATGGAGAAAAATAAAGCCAGATCTTCCATAGGAAATGTGTGTATGTGTGTGTATGTCTGTGTATGCACGTTCACAATTAGGGTACAAAGTGCAGGCAAAAAACTGCCTATATATAATCCAAATAAACTAGATATTAGCGATAAGTCCATTTCTGAAACACATTACTGAGAACATGAGAAAAGAAGCAATAGAGAAAAGGCTCTCACCTTGGCTCTTTTCCTGGCATGACCGTGGTTGGATGTCCGCCTCTGTTAGAAGGGAATTGTAAAATGTGAAAGGTGGGGAAAATCAACACTTAAGTTAAAAGCAATACAAGTTTATAAAGAAAAAGCAGTAACCGTAAAATCATTATAATAGCCAAACTTTGATGAGACCCACTTGGTGTGGTTGTCCCCCTATGCTACAACTCTAGCAACTGTGACACGGAAGGGACCACAGGTCACCTATAGACAAATCATTATTCATCATGAAGATAAAGAAAAAGGAGACACTGACTGGTTGGCCTCTTTCGCAGACTGATAAAAATTACTTTTGGATAAATCATGGAATCCTCTCCTGATTAGGATGCTTCTGGAAATGTTACTACCATAGCAAGATAGTGTTTTTTCCCCCAAGGTTGCTCATGGTGGCTTATTTAACACAGAATGAACATGAAATATGGCTACTAACCATCACTTATGATAACACCTTTATAGGACAGCGTATTCAGAGTTCCAACTTGAGATACTCAAAACACCTGTCCCTATGGCAGCAGAAATGGAATGAAGACTCTTCTTGCCAATTGTCTTAACTGCCTGACTATGAAAATTCTCCTAGTTCTAAGCTCCTGGTGGTGGCTCTTATAATCTTTCTGGGTCAGGGATGTAAGATGGGACAGGATAAAAAGAAGGGAGCATGGAAGATATGGACAAGACCTCCAGAGCAAAGGGAGGGTAAGGAGAGTAGATAAGGAGTAGGGTAGAAGCTGAGGAAAATGAAGAATGAGGGCCTAAGGTGGGATGAGGGAAGAAACAACTAATTAATTGATAAGGTTTCTGAAAAGCTGAGAAGTCAAAATGGGGGCTTTTGAGAAGAGGCTGGGTGGGGTTATATATGGGATGAGCCACTTAGGGCTTGTGAGATGTCTGGAATGGAACTCACTGCCCCTGGGGTGTGGAGAGAACTGAGGCTGGGGTGGAAAGAAGGGAAACAAGACAGAAGCAGAGTACCAGCATGGTCCTGGGTAGGTGAGGATTTCTCTTTCCTTTGTCTTCCTCATTAATTACCAAACAACACTGCTACAATGCAAAATGGCGAACCAGGAAGGTGGATGGAAAGAGTAAGAAATGATGGTGGATCTGGTCAGTGGCAAGATCTGTTACAGTAAGGGAAGAGTCACAGTCCAGGAATGTGAAGCTTGTCACTATTTTTTCAAATAGGTAATAACATACACATGGTAGAAACATTCAAAAGGTATAATGGGGGTATATAGAATACTAAGTCTCCTTTCACATCTGTCCCCCAGCCGGCTGTTCCCTCTTAAAGGATCAACTAATATTGAATTCCTTGTAATCTTTCCAGAGATCTTTCACGCATATATAAGCTTACTGTACATGTATACACACATAGGTTTATTTTTTTTTTAACCAAATAGAAGTATATTGTACACACTGCTCTGAACCTTGCTTTTAAACTTTTTTTCACGGATATCATTCTATAGATCTGTTTTTCTTAATGGTTGCATGGTATTCCATTGTGTGGCTGTACCATAACTTATTTTACCAGTCCCTGAAACTGCACCATTTAAGATGTTTCTGATCTTTTGTTAGTATAAACAATATTCAACGACCAAATACAGTATATCAGTAGTCCATTTAAAAATTTTATGAAGTATCGTCAAATTGCCCTTCAAAGAGGTTATATCAATTTATAACCTTAAAAGCAAGGTATATATGATTCTGCTTATTTCCTAGAATGGATAGTTTTCATTTAATAATCAAACACATACTGAAAGCCTAATATGTAACAGGTACCATGTTAACTACTGGAGGATACAGAGAAAAAAGACACAAACCTTGTCAAAAAGGAACTCATAATCCTGTTGGAGAAGACAAACAAATAGACAATTACAATACAGTACATTAAGTGCATTACAGAGGTACTCATGGAGTGCTACAGGAGCACACAGCACCAGTGTCAAACTCACATCTACCTAAGAATTCACACATTCACAAATATTGAGTGCCCACAAGCAACTGTGTTGGGCCTCAGCAATATAATGGTGAGCCCAAACTGACCTAATCCTGGGCCTCATGGAGCTTATAGTTCTGTGAAGGAGTCAGACATTAATTGAAGGATTATGCAATGAAGACCCGCAATGGATGAGTAAGATTGTCAAAGAAGGCCTCCTAGAGAAAGACACGTCTGGATTGAGATTTGAAGGATAAACAGGTATTAGAAAGATATTGGCAGGGAGAGTTCAGGGGTTGGAGGAGGCCAAGGAAAGAATACCAAGGAAGGCCTTCTAGGCAGAGAAAGCATGTACAAAAGCATGCTTTCCCCAAACTTTTCAGCTCCTATTTATAACAGGGACCAAGGAATCAGATAATGCTGAAGCATAGGATGCCAGGGGTGGATGGCTGGCAGGCAAGGGACTAGGTCACAATATGCCATGCTGGCAAATCTGAGACTTAGCCCAGGGCAAATGAGACAGACAGAAAGTTAGAAGAGAATTAACACAATCGGATCTTTATTTCGTAACCATCTTTCGAAAGCAGTATGGTAGATGAATCAGAAGAGATTACAAGTTTAAAGGCAGAAAGCCCAACTAGGAGGCCATACCCAGCTGATTATTTAAAGGACTCACCTAAGTTCAACATGCGTTAAGTCAGGGCTTGCCCATTCTAAACTGAATCCCAGAGGCTGCCTTTTATAGCACTGTTTCCATGCAAAAGATGATCTGAGTTCCAAGTGCTGATTCCAAGAATATGTCTCACATAGTACAAGTGATCAAAGTCCCCTTTCCACAAACTTTCCAGCTCCAATTCATAACAGGCACTCCTCTGACAGCGTAAGATTCTTGGGGAGACTTCCAGCGTGTGAGTCAGGGGGAAGGTAGGAAAAAGAGCAGAATTTTTAGTGCTGTTGAAGGGGCACATGATGTGTTTGGAAATGGTATAAGGGAGAGGGCTTCAGAAGGGTGGCCAACAAGACTGAAGACTGTAGAAGGAGCAGAAGCTCCAGTAGATGGCAGCAGCAGCTCCACCTGCTCTAGCAGCAGCAAAAGGAGTCAGAGGGGAGGCAGGTTCCCCTAACCAACCTCCCTCCTATTTGTATATCGAAATGACATTATTTTCAAACCAAGTGAGTATCCACAAGGCATATAAAACCTATAGATATTCTTTCTTTTCTGCCTTTCTTCAAGAAGTACACACAACAGGAGTTTAGAACGCCACTTAAACTAGTCTCCTGAGAAGAGGGTAACTTGGACCCAAAAGTTCATTTAATTATTATCTTCCATGTAACATGACAGCACATAATTAAACATTCATCACTTATCTGTCCTGAGGATTTAAAATTCATTACTGGTATCAGTGGAGGCTGGAAGTATAGTTGGAACAGTGGCAGCCTGTCTCCACAAACTCTGGAAGGATGGGTGGGGAATGACAACTCACATGCAAAAGATAACGGAAAGAAAAGCAGCCAGGAGAGAGATCTGGTAAACTGTAACAGGAAAGACAGTAGAAAAGTAGGCAGCTAGAGAATAAAGTATTTCAGAGAGTTGTGTGATTTTAACTCATCTCTTCATGTTGTTGCTGTTTTAATCTTTAAAGAAGACAAAGCCTAGGTGAATTGGGTTGTCAAGAGAAATTATGCTTCAAGTTTCTCCAAAATGTGTTGTCACTGCTTTTTAAACTAACTTATTAGAGTTAAGTCTACCCCCTAAGCACATAATGTCACCCCTGGACATGAAGGAAAGGATTTATATAATTTGAGCTTGGGTAACAGGAAACCAGCAGCGACCACAGAAAAAGAGAACGACTGGAACAGATAAACTAGAAGAGGCTGAGAGTCTGGGCTGGCTGGGCACAAAAGAAGAGCTGTAGAAGAAGCTCAGCTGGCCATCTACTGCCATCATGCCTGCACCGCAATATGAATTTGGATGGATAACAACATGACAACCAAAGAGTGAAATTCCTCTCACTCACATTTACCAAGTGGCAAGTTCAGAGACTATTTCTGACCCAGACAACGCTAACTGCTTTAACACAACCAGGATATGAGTTTAACATATATATAAAGCCATGCAGCTCTAGTTTTAAGAGTTTATTGTATGAGCCATATTATAACTTGTTAAATATGTGTTTGTACAGTTTATTTTTTGATAGTTAAAAAATATCAAAATGTAGCAAGAACCAGCGTAACTCAGGTCCAAATGCATTAGGGATTTCAGTCTGTCTTCTTAAGACTTCATTGTGGACTCTATGACAAAAAGGGAAGGAGATATTTCTTGAGAGCTTAAGTTGGGTTTTTACGGAGAATCAAGTGTTCATATAAGTGACTGGCTTCCTACAGATGCTCAGTGTCACCTATGATGACATTTCTATTCAGGTATAAAGAGTGTGCATATGATGTACTTCTAATCCTTACCTGTGTCTCCTGACGCAAAGTGGTATCTTCACTCTCTTTCTCAATTTCTTCTTTACTTGAAGTCTTAGATATAAACTTGTTTTTGTTTACAGATTCTTCCACCAGTTTTTTTTCTGATTCTTTCATTATTTCCAGGGTCTCTTGAGTAGTGTTACTGTTAGACATCTTCTTCAATAGACTACAGTAGCCTCTATGGACTCCTAAAGCAACATTAGATGGATTAAACAGGAGGTGCGTATCTATACTTAACACACACACAAGTCTTCAGCAGCCCCCCTGTAACCCAGAAAAGGGTCCTTTGATAAATACTGCTCCTGGATTCATTTTTTTTGGCTTTATTGAGGTAAAACTGACGTACAATAAAATGCATATAGTTAAAATGTACAATTTGATGAGCTATAAAACATGCATTCACCTGTGAAACCACCACCACAATCAAGACAGTAAGCACATTCATCACCCCTCCAAGTTTCCTCCTGCTCCTTTGTGAGGCCTTCCTCCCCTCCCCACCATCCCCAGCCAAACACTTATCTACTTTCTGTCACCACGGATTAGTTTGCATTTTCTAGAATTTTACATCATACATTATCTGGATTCTTTTACTCAGCATAATTGTTTTGAGATTCCCCAGGATTCAGTTCTAAAGCAATGTAGTTATGAGTCCTCTTGGCACTTTATTTGCCCTCCCTTGTTCCCTACAGAAACTTGCTCACATTTTCAGCTTGGGCACTCCACAGAGTTAACTTACTAGACTCTTTCCAGAAAGAAGAAAAATATATTGTAAAGTTCTATTCACCAGCAGAGAGGACCACTCTCCTTTCCCAAAGGAGAACTTCCACAGCTCCCATAACACAACATTGTTACTAACTTCAAGCATCAATCCATCAAAAAGCAGCAAAATCAGAGAATGATCATAGAATCTTAAATTCCTTCCTTTATCTTAAGCAAGCTGAAAAAGCAAGAGGAGAACTTGGTAGTCATCTGTCCTTCAGAAAGACTGGGTCTCACCCTAGACGAAGAGAGAATCTTTGCTTTGCTATTCACTATTTGGGTTCATTCTATATTGAGCATGATATAGAGCATCTGTAGTGCAGGGGGGACTGGCTCTTTATCTCTTAACATGGCTACCTGGAAAATCTTGTAATGACGTTAACACAGTTCTCCAAGCAGACACTCAGAAACAGAAGCTGATGCTCTATACACAGACTTATGTCTTCAAGCAACTGTTGAAGTCAAACGTGCTTAGCTCCAACAATGATTTGTAGTGGTTTCTCCTTACACAGGTTATTGACTATACTTCAATCTTGAATACTTTCCCTCCTTTAAAAAGACTAGAAACCCTCCACGATGTCATGTGGCCCTAGAAACTGAGCTAAACAAATAGTTAGCAATGCTTCAACCAAATGGTCACACCAGACATTTTCCCCTCCTTCAAATCAGTCTAAAGGATAAGACCCAGAAGGCTCTTAAGAAGCACAGGTAACCTCATCCTGGCATAAGTTATAGTCTGCAAGATTACTGCTTTGTTCACCTTGTGGTGGCTCCTGAGCAGCTGCCTGGAGACTTAGTTTGCATAGGGCTAGATAAATTCCCTCCAAAAGGCCAGAGAATCATTCACACAATCATAGTCATACAGTAGAATTTAAAGATGAGAAATGTACTGGAAGAAACTGACTATAAAAGAAAATGGCCGATATTCTACTTCTGAATTAATTGATTCAATACCTAGACGCTTCTAGAAAAGAATTATAACTTATAGAGCCTTATGGGTCACTGGCTGTACATGGGAACTGCATGTAAACATATATTTATTTTTCCCCCATGGGTAAATCAAGCCTCCATTCTCTTCAATTTGAAGTACAGTAAAACTCAGCACATGCCTTCTCCATCTCTCTTAGCTGGGAAACATCGACAATGATCAGATTGGAAAAGTGCTTAGATTTGACCTCACGCAATCTCTTCCCACTTGCCCAGAGAAAAGCTCCTTTCTGTAACTTCTGGAGAGGGGCCTACATGCCTCTCCTGGAAAACTCCTGGGACAGGATCATTTCACTGTTTCTTAAGTTGTCTTAACTGTTGTATAGTTGCTCCCTATAATAAGCTATAAACTGCTTCAATCTTGACCTAAATCTGCCTTAAAGTCACACAAAATTAAGTTTACTTCTTTTACCATATGATATACCTTCAATATTTTTCTTTTTCAGGCTTAAATAGTCTCAAACAGATTTCTCTTTCAGAAAGAGAAGGTGAGGGAGAGAGTGTAGGGAAACGGGATGAAGGTGGGCAAAAGGTACAAACTTCCAGTTATAAGATACATGACTACTGGGGATGTAATGTATAGCATGATGACTATAGTTAACATTGCTGTAGGGTATATCTGAAAGTTGCTAAGAGAGTAGATCCTAAAATCTCATCGCAAGGAAAAAAAATTTGTTTTTTATAACTGTATGAGGAGATGGATGTTAACTAAACTTATTGTGGTAATCATTTCACAATATATGTAGTCAAGTCATTATGTGGTACACCTTAAACTTATACAGAGCTGTATATCAATTATACCTCAATGAAACTGAAAAAAAAGAGAGAGAAGGTGATATGGAAAAATATAAAGCAGCCAGTTCTTTCTTTTTCCAGGATGGGCCTCAATTACTGAAAAGGTATGTTTCTTCAAATCAGAATGACAACTTTGCAGCTCCTCTTCACATGTGGGTCAGAAAAGGGTCAACTATCTGGACACCTGGACTAACTTCATGGGGTCTAAGCATTGTTTCTCAGCCAAAGCACTAAGGAAAAAAACCAACCAAACAAAAAGAGATCTTTCATAACAGCCACCTGTGGAATATGGTCACATATTCCAACTCAAGTTTTAAGGAGCCACATGATTCCTTCATTCACTGGGAAACAGGAAAATTTGAGTTTTAGATTCGTAACAACACCCATAAAACAGACAGTGATTAATGCATCCACTTTCAAGAATTTTGAGAGTCATTTACACTGAGACCACCGGCCTCTTGAAGAGCTATATAAAACTAACTAATACTGACTCTGAGGAAAAAGGAAGCAGTAGAGGAAAAGGTAACAATAGCACACTGTACTGGCTGCCTATCCAAATCTCCCCTTTCTTGCACACTCATCAGTCTAGCCCAGATTTTCTTCTGGTGTTTGCCTTCCTCTGAGGATACATGATCAGGGAGGTGACCCTATCCCTGAGCCCTAGAGGTGGATCTTAATTAGCTAGACCAATTGTGGAAATTGTTTCCTTTTTGTGACCGGTTTGGAAAGGGACAAGTGACTCAATCATCATCAGTGAGACATGAGGGGACTATGCTGGGTGGGTGGCTTCAAAGAATGGCCTCCCACTGTACTAAAAAAAAAAAAAAGCCATTAGACAAAAATGGTAGCTATCTTCAGCTGAAGGTAGTCTTGTATGCACATGACGCCTGGACTGTGGCAACATCCTACCAACACATGGACAACGGCAGAACAGAGAGAATATGCTGGATCTTTGATGCTGTGATGTAGACACTGAATTAGTCAACCTGGATCCCCCTAGCTCTGTACCGCTTGGTATGTGAGGCCATAAATCCTCATCACTTAAGCTATTTTGAATTGAGTTTCCTGTTATTTCTAGCCAAAAGCATCCTGAGATAGTCAGAATGGGTATGGTAAGAGAGAGACTATCTGGACCAGACAGAGAAATCCAGCTCTATAAGTAGAAATAACTGACATGGAAAGAAATGTTAACAATAATCAGCTAAAACATTTGGAGTGCTTACATTGTGCCAGGCACTATGCTAAATTATCTCATTTAATCTTATAATCATCCTATGAGATATATATTAGTATTATCATCACTATTTTATAGATAAGTAAACTGAGGCAAACAAGTTAAATAATTTGCTTAAGGTCATACAACGGTACACAGCAGAGCCAGGACTCAAAGCAAGAAATCTGGCTCTGGCACTTGCTTTCTTAACCTCTATGCAATACTGCCTCTAATTAAGGGGACAGACTGCCAAAGACCAGCAAAGAAAATGAAAAGTCTACCAAAGATACAAAAGAATCAGGGAATCTCATAACTGGAAATGGGCTCAGAAGCTTTCTCATTCAGCCCCATCCTGCTACATCCATAGTCCTCCACAATCGGGTTCTTGAATCATCAGTAACTGAAAAATAGCTGTCCTCACTCTGCTCATATAACTTTAGTGAAGAAAAAGTCTTCACCTCCAGATACAAACCTTTTTGGGGAGGGAAAGTATAAAGAGGCAAAACTCATCTTCCTATTACTTCCTCCCACTGAACCCAGTTTAGTTCTCTGTGCAAGCCATAAAGAATAAACTTAATCTTGCTTCCATGTCAGCCCGCTACAGAAGACAACTTTATCTCACTTTCTTTTCTAAACATTCCCAGGTTTTTAAGTCAGGTCTTCAAATCACATGGTCTTAAGTTTCCTCACCATTTTGTTTCTAGGATAAAAGAAGCTGTCCTCAAGTTAACAAAGGCTAATTATGAGGGATCACAGCGTTACTATTCCAGAGTCAAGATCTATTGGAAGGTACACTGAGTTCAAACCGTACTTCTTGAGCTGAGGCTCTCTTTTGTTCTCCAAAATAATCTTTAACTACAGTCATTTCCAGTCCTGGAATCCTATTCAAGAAGGCTCTCCTTCTTCTTGGGGAATAAGGATTCCTAGAAACAAATTTTTTTTGGCCAAAACAAAAGCAAAAGTTGCAGCTGAGGGACAAGACAATTTATTAACCAAAAAGAAAAAAAGGCCTTAAAGAGCAAGAACAAAGCCAGCAGAAAAGGGTTAAAAGGCAGAGAAGTAATTTCCACTCTTCATGGTTTACTCGGCATAAAGAGGAAATAAAGGACTTGGGAGGTTTTTTGGTGGGAGAAGAAGGGAACTATTTCATATGTAACTTGACGAGAACAAAGCAAAGACATTAAGCTCCCAGCAGAGCCTAGCTGTGTGCTTACCTACGACTTATTTATGCACACTGTACATTTCATCCAGGCAAACAGCACAATTTTAAGGCAGAATGTCTCCTGAGGACACTAACTGGCTCAAAGCTGCACAGAGGGGACTGTCAGAAGTGGTGGACAAGGAGAGGGAGTGAGGAAATATGATGATACAGGGGAGGATGATTGAGAGGCAAGATTTGGCAATTTTTTTCAGGGAGAATGCTGCATATTTCCCATAAATTTTTTGACTGCCAAGGTAAGTACCTTCCAGAGCACAATGAGATTATATATCCTTCTGTCAACTCTATAAACAACTTTCTAGGCAATGGGCCAAAAAGAATATATTATATAAGGAACACTCAGAGACAGAAGGGCAGCTTCATTTTCTCCCTTTTAATCCATGGCCAAGTAGACAGAATGTAAGCAAGAAGGCAACAGCTAAAGGCTAAAAACTCTAACTTACCCTGTGGTAAAATTCCTGAAAACTTTCCAGTCCTTTACCAATTTGTATGTCAAGAGTAAATTATTCCCAATTGATACTCATGTTTAAAAAATTGCTTAAAATCTAGGGACTCATGGGGCCAGCCCGGTGGTGTAGCGGTTAAGTTCACATGCTTTGCTTTGGCGGCCTGGGGTGTGCTGGTTCAGACCCCAGGTGCGGACCTATACCCCGCTTGTCAAACCATGTTGTGACAGGCATCCCACATATAAAGTAGGGGAAGATGGGCACAGATGTTAGCTCAGCGCCAGTCTTCCTCAGCAAAAAGAGGAGGATTGGCGGCAGATGTTAACTCAGGGCTAATCTTTCTCTAAAAAAAAAAAAAAATCTAGGGACTCAGAAGGATGGATAAACAAATTGTGGTATATTCATATAATACAATAGTATTCAGCAATAAAAAAAAAATGACATTTGGTGTTTGCCTTCCTCTGAGGATACATGATCAGGGAGGTGACCCTATCCCTGAGCCCTAGAGGTGGATCTTAATTAGCTAGACCAATTGTGGAAATTCTGTTTCCTTTTTGTGACTGGTTTGGAAAGGGACAAGTGACTCAATCACCACCAGTGAGACATGAGAGGACTTTGCTGGGTGTATACTGACATACACAAAAACGTGGATAGATCTCAAAACTATTATGGTAAGTAAAAAACAGCAGATCTCCCTCCAAAAAATACATACTACATAAGTCCATTTATATGAAGTCCAAGAACAGGCAAACCAACCTATAGTGATTTAAATCAAAAAGTGGTTGCTTAAGGTTTAGGGTAAAATACTGATTGGAAAGAGACATAAGGGATCCTTCAGGAATGATAGAAATACTCTATCTTGTTTGAGGTAGTGGTTATATGGGTACATAGAATTGTCAAAACTTATTAACAAATGCTTAAGATCTGTGCATTTTACTGTGTATTATTTAACCACATACACACAGAAAAAAATGCCCTTAGGAGTCAAGGAAATGGGGACATAACATCCATAGGGTTAAAATGGTAGGTTAAAACCAAAACAAAACTGTCTAGATGCTCAAGCATAGCAAGCCTATTATTACACTCTTTGACACTGGAGTTAGGAGAAAAGGAAAAAGCAATAATATTTATTCAGCACCATTATGAACCTGTTCTATGCACTTTAACTCATGTCCACCAAGAGTAGCTAAGCAACTTGCCCAAGGTCACACTACTACTAAGTGACAGAACCAGACCAGAACTCTGGTGCTGCCTGATTCCTAAGACTACGTTCTTTCTATGACTTCATTGTTTCTATATATTACTTTATTTAATCCTAACAAAACTCTTTCTTAGGGGATTTTTCAGAGGAAGAAATCAAAGCTTAGAGGAACCAAATAACTTTCCCAAGTTAATACAAGAGGGGCAAGGGCAGGATTCCAATCCAGCTGTGTCTGATCCCAAAGCCAAAGTTCTAGGTGTCCCAACGTGGACATTCAGGAGCATTCTGGGGCATGAATGTGGGATGGGAGGGGTGTCTAGATCTGAGGCCTCTCTTCAGAGGTGTCAATGGGGGACTGTTTTTGGGTTCAAAAATAAGGTTTGTAACTTTTCCCATCTTTCCCTTCAATCTGGGTCACCTCACATGACTTTCAATTTTTTTTACAGTTTATAGAGAGTAACTTATTTGATCTTTTCAAGGTATAAAATATTACCTCCATTTTATAAATGAAATACTAACATTCAGAAAGAGTAAGTGAGTTGTTCAGGGACATATAGTATATGTAAGGAGACAGAATTCAAACCCAGATCTTCTTGATTCCAAAATCCCATGTTCTTTCCACTACAGCACCCAAACAAAGAATAAGAAACAAAAGCAGTATGATAACTGCATGCTTGAAGAGGTAAATGGCTCAACAGCCCTTGGGAGAAGGACAAAAAAGAAAGCCCTACTGATTTATGAATGAGAGATATGGAAACACTTCCTTATCTTCAAAGAGAGAAAATGGAATATGGGGGAATAGAGTGTAAAGTACTTATGGAACATGCAAAGCTGTAGTTATGTGACAGTCGCCAAGTCCTTTAAGGACTTCAGAAGTCAAATGTCATAGGTTTCACTAGTTCTAGGCCAATAAAAATAACAACAATAATAACAATTGTGCCAATTTTCTAAATCAGAGAAGCATAAGAAAATCATTCTGCTCTATAAATGCAAAAAGATTTACTAGTGTGTAAGGAAGGCCACAGGAGTTGGCTGAATGTCCAGAAGAATTCCTTAGGAAGTAAAGAGAGAAAGAAGATTAAAATGTTCTGGACATGTACTCTCTTTCTTTGCTCAATATCTGTTATGGCTGTACTTGCCCTGAAATGAGAACTGTAGGTGCTTTGGTCATTGGACTGAAGAGTTAGTTGGGTTTCATTATAGTTTCTATTGGTTTCTCTACATTCTTGGCCAAAAATGCCCATTTTACTTCCTCAAGTGAAACAGACCACTCCTTTTTCAAAGAGTAGCAGTGGGGGCTTTTCCCTCTGCAGCTTCCATTTTCTTTAGCTTTGTCATAGTAATGGCACTATGTAGAAAATATCACAGAATCTTAGGGACAGAAAGGACCTTGAAAGTTCATACTGCCTTTTCCCACGCTCAGGCAAAACTGCTCCCAATTCAACTCAGACAAGACATTCCAGGAAAGAAAAAAAAAAATCACAATTTACCTACGGTTCATGGCATTTCAGGATACCTTCTATGCTAACTTAAATGCCATGCTGCTAAGTCTATATTGTCCTGCTGCGATGACCTTAGAGGTCAATGCCACCACCTGTTATGGGGAAAGGACATCTAAGTCAACAATTTAGTATTAAAAGAATCCTTCAAAATCTAAAACTGAATGTGAGATTGGCCAGAAAAATGAGACGAGAACAATCTAATTTCACAGGAAGGAACTGGAAACCTTTAAGAATCATTATTCCTTAAACCTCTGTTGCAAAGGAGAGCCTGCTATTTATTCTCCAATATCCAATCACCTCTGCTGATTTTTAGTTGGGACATGGCTGCCTAGAAAAAAGCTACACATATTCCAACCTCCACTGTAGCTAAATATGAGTATGTGACTAAGTTCTAGTCCATGGGATGTAAGTAGAAGTAGAGTTATGAGTTGAATTGTGTCTCCTCAAGATTCATGTGTTGAAGCCCTATCCCCCAGTACACCTGAGAATGTGACTATATTTGGAGATACGGCCTTTAAAGATGTGATTAAGTTAAAATGAGGCCATTGGGGTGGGCCCTAATCTAATTTGACGTGTATACACGGAAGAGGAAATTTACACACATAAAAAGACACCAGAGATGTGTGGGCACAGAGGAAAGACTATGTGAGGACACAGGGCTATGTGAGGGCCATTTGCAAGTCGAGGAGAGAAGCTTCAGGAGAAACCAAACCTGCTGACACTGCGATCTTGGACTTCTGGCCTGCAGAACTGTGGGACAATAAATTTCTGTTGTTTAAGCCATCTAGCCTGTGGTATTTTGTTAAGGCAGCCCTAATATAAGTAATATAGGTATAATAGTAATAGAAGTAATATAGGTATAATATAGGTAGTAATTATAACTTCTATGAAGTATCCTTAAAGAAAGCGGGTAGCCCTTCTTTACTAATCCCTAATTCCTGCTAGCTTGAATGCAGAAGTAAAGGCTGGTTCTTCAGCAGCCACCTGGGACGGTGAGATGATACTAGGATTGAAAATAATAGAAAGTGGGGCAACAGTTAGAAAAAACCCAGGTCCATGACTAGAGCAGCCCGAAACTGGACAGACTACCTCCAGACTTCCTGAATTTGAGAGAAAAATTAACTTTGTCTTGTTTAAGACACTATTTAGGTTTTCCTGTACATATACATTAAAAGCGCACACACATACACACTAAGTAATAATAATGATGAAAAAATAATAAACAATTCCTCAATTCCTATAAGCAAGAAATCCTACAGCAACACCCTGGAGTTTATATGTACGTGGGAAGGAATAGGTAGTATAGGAAAAGTTGGCATTTTTATGTTGGATAGAAGAGCATCACCCTTGTGGTCTAATACTACCTCTGCTGCAAGGAAAAGGCTGAGCATCATTATAGAGTGCATTAGGGGCAGCACCAAACAAAATCAAGAACATTTAACCTCCAGAGTGCAGGAGGCAGCAAGCATGTTATAGTGGATAAGTTTATGAACTTCATAGTTTGACATGAATTGGCTATAAGACTATTGTTTCCACAACTTATTAATCATGAAACTGGGCTTTAGCCTCCTCATCTGTAAGATAGGCAGAATACATACCTCATAGAGCCACTGGAAAATCACATGAGATAACAAATGTAATGTGCCTGCACAGAATAGATGCTCACAAAATGTTAGTTCCTCCTAATCATATCGTGCAGTAAGAAGGGGGAAAAAGAATCGAGAGACCCCTTTTCCTTGCTGTTCACAGGTAGTGTTTTTCTCTTATGAATGAACATATTTCCACTCAGAATTAGCATCTTGTATACAGCCTTTTCCCAATCAGTACTGAATCCACATTATCCTGCAGAGGTGAGATTCTTGACTATTTTAATGAGAATTAGAAAGTAAAAGACTGCAAGAAAGAGAAAAGAGAATTCTATTTACCCCTTCCTGTACTTGGCTTCCTATTTTTCTTGGCACGTCGGTATTTTAAGAATTGTTTTTATTTATTTATTTATTATTATTTTTTTTTAAAGATTGGCCCTGAGTTAACATCTGTTGCCAATCTTCTTTCCTTCTTTTTTCTTCTTCTCTCCAAAGCCCCCCAGTACATAGCTGTGTATTCTAGTTGTAGGTTGTTCCAGTTCTGCTCTGTGGGACGCTGCCTTAGCATGGCTTGATGAGTGGTGCTAGGTTGGTGCCCAGGATCTGAACTGGCAAAACCCTGGGCCACCAAAGCAAAGCGTGCAAAGTTAACCACTCAGCCACGGGGCCGCCCCCTAAGAATTGTTTTCAAAAAGTCATTTTAGGTAAATGCTTCTTCCAAAAGGAAGAACTCTAATGTTTGATACAATTATAAGCATAGTGCCTAAGGCAAGAGATGAATCACTGAAGAGTGGCTGGTTCTTTCAGAATCTGTTACCCATGATGGCTCGTCAGGTATTTAAAGAACACACAATGTTTGATGGCTCAGATCCTAAGGAGACCTCACTTATAGAATGTTTATCATTGATCACTCTCTTGTGTGCACAGAGCTAGACACTTTACAGGTAGATATTATCATTCTTTTTTTATAGAAGAGCAAGCTGAAGATCAAAATGATCAGGGAGCAAATCCTACTGACTCTAATTTCAAAATGCATCCAAAATCTGATGACTTCTCACCCTTCCACTGCTACCACCATCCTTCTTGGCTGAACGACTGCAGTAGCCTCCTAGCTGGTCTCCTGCTTCCAGTCTTACTCCCTACAGTTCTTTTCTAAACACAGCAGTCAGAGTTACTGTGTAAAACCATTTTCAGATCATGATACACCTTTGCTCAAAACTCTCCAAGGGCTCCCCATTTTACTCAGGGCAAAAGTCAAAGTCCTTAAAATGACCTACAAGACCTTAAATAATCTGACCACTAGTTTACCCTCTGACTCCATCTCTCACTATTCCCCCCACTTATGCAGTCCAGTCACATTGGCTCCTGCCTGTGCCCTAAACTCACTTTAGAGCGATTGCTTTGACTGTTCTTTCCTTCTGCCTGGGGATGATCTTCTCCCAGATAACAGCATGGCTTGCTTAGTTGCTTCAGGTCTTTATTCAAGTGCCTTCTCAATGAGCATTTCTCTAGTCACAATAACTAAAATTACAAAACCCCAAATACTTCCTATCCTACTTCCCTAAGGCTTCCCCTACAAAAAGTTATTCAATCAGATACCAAGCAGACTTTGTGCTCCTCTTCGCTTAACAGATGAATCTGAAGTTTGTTTGTTTTTCCCTCTGAGACAGAAAGTGATGATATAATGAAAACTTCACATCTCACTCACAGAGAATTGAATGGCTCAGAGGGAAACAAACTCATGGACCTCTTAAGGTCTCTTTCAATCTTTCAAATCTGTAAATAGCCAAGCATGGTAGCAGTGGAGAAGAGGAGAATAAGACCCACCATAATTTCTCAAGTATCCCTAATGTAAAACATAAGAAGAGAAAGACAATGCTCTTGACTTCTTTCATTTACAAGATCTAGAGGGGGAATTTTCTTTCTATGAATGAATCACTCTCAGTCTCTAAAGCAATAAGGTAGAGAAGATACATGCCGTGATCTGCTATGACAAGGAACTAACAATGAGCTAAGTGAAATCTCCCAGACCTAAGTCAATAAATAGGAACAAGCTAGGGAAGTAAAGATGGAAAACACAGAAGCTACTCCCAGCTAATCCTCTAACTCCAGACCAAATGGTATACAAATATAACATCGACAGGGATCTACCACATCAGAGTGCAAGAGAAAGAAGGAAAAACAAGTAAGAAAAAAGATGCCAATTTCTGATTCAGCTTTAAAGCTACCTAAATAAGGTAGTGTCAGATATAAGGACAAATCTCCTCTGATCTAGAAGGCCAGAGTGTGACTTAGACTTGGCATAAGCCCAACTGACTGCAGCAGCAGCTCAATTCACAGACAGGTGAGAGATGTTTCCCACCATATCTTCTCCCAATCAAATCACATTAAGAAGATAATGTATCATTACAGTGTTTATATTAAACAGCAAATTTTGAAAGACAAGAGAAAAACACCTTATACCATTCTTGACACATTTTATTTCACAGCTCTATATACAGTTATGGCATTAATGTCATATATCATTGAGTAAATGAATTCTGCAAGGTTAAATGATGATGTGTTTATGTTCTATCTGCTCATTGGCCCCTGGGTCAGCCAATCTGATCCAGGACTCCATGGCAACAGGCTCTATCACTAAGAGCTACAAGATGAGATTCCTCCTGCCTTTTTTTTTTTTTTTTAAATAAAGCATTTTCCACAGAAACTGCTGCAAATACTGTCAAAGAATAGTCTCTATATACAAATAAGAAATGCCGCCATTCTAATAATGAATAGATGAATTCATTCTAAAAATGAATAGTGGGGGGAAAAAGTGAATAGCAATGACAATGAATCTATGCAAACAAGAGGGATCCCAAAAACTCCGGAGATTTTCCCTTGTTTAACTTCAGTAGAGAAATTCAAGAATCTTTGAACTGCAAAAAACCAATATCAGAATAAATTGAGGGATTAGTAGAAGGGGAGTGCTGTCCAGCTGAAATCACAATATTGAAGCTTCCCATGTCACAATATACAGAGATAGCTAGAAGTTTTAAGACTGCTAACATTTGTAAGTTTCCCATAACTTCTTTTGAAGTGTTAAAATGAGCATCAAAACTAATAGATCTCATGCTCTTCTTCAAATTTTCAAATCACAGTCAGCTCATAGTTCTTGGAATGCTACGATGTCTGTCCTCTTCTCTACACTTCCCTTCCCTCCCACCCTACTCTGCTTAGAGAAAAAAATTGCCATGTCCAAATGAGAAAATAATACATTTGCTCTTCACATTCCATATATCTCCATTACTTCTCCCTCAGCTGCAGAGCTCCTTGAAGCAACGAATAAACAAGATCATCACAAGCCAGATGAAGAGACTGGACAAAAAACCCCATCATTCTCCCCAGTGGTGCTCATTAACATTCTGCCATCCACCTGCCATATTACAAGGTACTCCACTTTCCTGGCATGCTTTTCAACAATAATTGATGTAATATCTCTGGCAGCAAAAAGCAACTTGGGTCCCCACCTTCTGGTATATGGTGGTAAGTGAACGCTGAGAAGTACACAGAATCTTGAGATGTCAGGGTCAAAATTAGCTTGGAACTGTATGTTTTCACCTGGCTCACAATGTTGTGGGATTTTCTATTTTGTTTTAATTGCGGTAAATACACATAACATAAAAATTATTACTTTAATAATTTTAAAGTATGCAGTTCAGCAGCATTAAGTACATTTACATTATTATGCATTACAGAAGAGAAAACGCTCTCAGGCACAAAAGCCATGGTATTGAGAGACTACAGACATTCTTTCCATGACTATTTACTAAACACATATTTATTGTACAAGTCACTTATATTACGAACTATAGTGAATACAAAGAATAAACATTCAAATGTTAAGAATATCTGACACTACTGCCCAGTAAAAATAGCTATTGACACGTGTATTTCCAGTATGTTTTCCACATGCTGAAGCTTCTTAGATGCACATCTCAGTTCCCAAACAAGCGCAAAGTAGAAGGAAGTCTACATCTCTTTTGTCAGCACTGAGTTCCAAGAGACCCATAAGGGCAGACTAACATGAGAAGCAATAGACAGAGTTTCAGAAATTCCTAGAACAGAGAAAACCTTTTCTGTTACACTGTTTCAAATTTCCCAAGAATTCTTAAGGAGACAACCCAGAAAAGGGGGTAAAAGCAACTTGTAATAAATTATATCAAAGGTAAAGAAAAAAAGTGACTAAAGAAAAATCACTACTAGACTCCTCTCTACATCAATTTCTTCTATACCTTCATAAGACAAAACCAAAACATGTCACTCTGGTCCTACAACTTTTTTTTTTGGTAAAGATCCTAGGCCAGTCTGTACAGAAGTACAGCATATTATTGACCTCAGAAGGACAAGAAGCTGCATGAATAGAATATTTTCTCAGTGATGCTGCCTCCCAATATGAAAGCCCAGGCTCTGATCATAGGAGGCCATCTTCCTCAGGCAATGTAGCAGCAGCAGGCATCCTTCACTGAGCATTCACTGTGTGCCAAACACTACACTCAGGAATTCACATAAGACATCACATTTATCTTCACTTTAACACATTCTGAGAAATTACTTTCAGATACTAACAGGAAGGATTTGAAAAATTTGCATTCTTGCTTTATGATTATAAAAGTACTACAGAGTTCTTTATACTTACAGAAAACACACACAAGAAGGAAAAAATCACCCATATTCTATAACTCAGAGATAAGTGCTAATAATAACAGCAATGTTTCAAGATACAGTTTTCTAAACTTTGTTTCCATATTTGTATGGAATTTGTTTGTATCCATCTTGGATATGTTTCCATATCCAACAATTTTTATGTAATTTACATTATATAGGATATTTTTTACACCATGCTTTTTTCTATTACTAAAATTGTGACCATTTTCCCCATTATCAATTACTTTTAACAAAGTCACTGTAACAGCTATCTAATATTCTACTATATACATGTACCATAATTTATTTAACCATTCCTATTATTAGATATTTAGGAAGCTGTTAATTTTTATAATAAAATAATGCTGTGATGAATATCTTTGTACCAAAATCTTTATTCACATTTCTCATCAACTCCCTAGGATAAACACATTCAAGAGTTTTGGAGATAAAAAATTTCCCCCTTAGTTCAGTCCAGTTAATAGACAAGGACAGTCACACTATCTAATTATAGTGTTTCTCAACTGTTCCCCCAGCAACAGATACTGTCCACTTAGCATAGCCCATGGCACTGCCTGGACTTTAAGGACATTCACCCCGGCAGTGCTTCTCACTTTTCTTTTTCTTCAACTCATGCCCCATTTTAATAATATTAATTCTCCTTCCCCATATATTTCACTAGAGAAGATATGACTGACCCTGTACTCCTTCAGACTCACTGACCTAAGAAAATTAATACGGGGGAAAGGATAAAAAGTTACACAGGGAGATATTCTCTTTGCTATTAATGTTACACACCTTACTACCTCTTGTTAGTGTACCTTGGTAATTTAGAGAACAATCCAAAAAGCAAAGCCTCAAAAACCACAAAAGAATAACACTCTAAGTCTTTAATATGAAATTAAAGAAGGCAAATAAGCATGGAGATGTTGGATATTTTAGTATTTGTGATTTGACATATAAAGAAATGGAGAGGTTAAGTAATTTGTCCAAGGTCACAGAGCCAACAGTTGACATAGCTGGGATTTGAACTCAGGTACCCTAAATCCAGAGTCCAAGCATTTAGCCACTATGCTTTTCTCAAAAAGCCCCTAGGAGACTATAAAACAGTGGGTGATGGTGGGCCAGGATAGGAGAACATCAGAGAGAAGTTGTATAGTAACTTTTAGGCACAGAAATAGTCCCTATCAATTTTGCCAGAAAGTTCTTCCAACATATATCACATTTTTAATTATCCCAAAAAGGGTGACGCTAAACCTTTTGCAAAAGCAGTTCTTGATCTTTTCCTCCTCCTTAAAAAAAAAACAGTGAAAAAAAGGGAGGATAAAAAGAAACTGAAATCTTCCTTCTCCAACACCTTTCTTTCCTTGACCTTTTCCAAAACCTTAATGGTTAGAAAACAAAGATTAAAAAAGAAGGCATTTCACTTAAAATAAAAAGACCTCTTAGTAATTTTTCCATTGCTAATGACTGAAACATTTAAGAAAGACTTTGGGTCTATCTCACCCACTCCTAAAAGGAAGGAAAACCAAGTTAACAAAACTGTCATCTTTTAATTTCACAGCAGTTTTCTTCCTCCTCAAAGGCTATTCCTGTCCTCGGTGCAGACGGGGAACTGCTCCCAGTGACGTCAGAGCAGTCTCCCAGCAACGATTAATGAGGGTTGTCCACCACAGGGGTTTCCTGAAAAGCTAGCGAGAAATTATCCACATATTTGCCGCAATATTGAGATGGAAGGATGCTGTGGAATTTCTCTTAACCCTTATAGCTCAAGTCTCTGGCAAGCTTAGAAATAGGTTATTCTTTTGGAATGCTCTGCCTTTACCCTAGGATTATCTTCTTTTTTCTTCCTTCCACTTCTCTCCAAATAAAATTAGAATTTTGTTCATTAGAAATATTTGTGGTTGTAATAAATATTAATATAATTGCACTACCATAAAAATAGGACTACATAATGTGAGCTGAAAAACAGACATTACTCTTTGTACTTCACGCACAGAATTCAGAATAAATGAAAGCACAGAACAGAAAAAATATCAGGAAAGAAAATAAACCAGCAAGTTCTTAAAGGCACTTTCCCACATATGTTATCCAAATACATCCACAGACAGGCAAACCTTAAATTTTTCTAGCCTCTAGTCTACTGAATTTTCACACTGACCTCTGCAGGCAGCCCTCCAGAGATCAGTGGTATTAAAATGGAGTTGCATAGAAAGGAACTGGAAGCCCAAACACTTGATCCAAAAAAAGATAAGTTAGGTTCACACCTAAATAGTATATTTAACAATTTCTTCCTAAAGCTTTGCTTTAGCTCCATACCTTTAAAACGAGAGTTTTAGTCTAACTACAGTGGCAAGGAATTTTATATAACTATCTATTTTTGAGGTTTGAGAAACAGCATACAAATAGCCTGCTCAGGACCAGTGCAAATAAAGTGGAAAAATTCCAAATTCCAAAATTCAACCTAGAATTACTCATGGATGCTAGGTTCCAAAAACCTGCTTATGAGCCCCTTTTCTTTCCATACTTAGAAAAAGCAATTAGGTAAAATTCATTAGCAGCAAGATATATAGGGTTAATTTAGGCACTCTGCTTCAGCAATCCCGACTTTGGCCCCAGCCTATTCTAAAAAGAAAGAAACAAAATAGCATCTCTATCATTAACCGCGTCCCACTTTGGCTTCAGCTCTGTTCAATGGTACCCAGTTACCATCAAGGCATAGATGGGAGAACGCACCACTTCCGATGGATTTTTCTTCTTCCTTCTCTCTGTCCCCTCCCTCTCAGAAGAAAATGACTGCAAACAAAATCACTACGTCACTGGAGGTAGAGGGAATCCCATCTCTGCACTCTTTAGAAACCAAGGCCAGCAAACAAAAACAAGCCAATTATAAGAAACAAACAAGTAATTCAAAATAAGAAGCAGTAAACCCACAGGAAATTCTTACAACAACCTCAACAAGCCAAAAGGCATTTTTCAGTAAAAAGGCTGAACAAATTCCTCCGATGTTCATAATCAAAAAAGCTTCCTAGACACAGCAAAGGCGACATATTTCTTCTTATCACATATAAAGACTAGGGGACAGTTACATAAAGACATAGGACAGAGAGACATATTCACCAGCCGGGTGTGGATAGCTATGGAATGACACAGTGAAGGATATTTATAGGGGATTCCCTGCTTCCTGCAATGTGCGTCAACAGCATCACCAAAGAGAACAGAAATTACCACTATTCTCCTAAGCTAAATCTGAATGAAGCATCACTTGGAATAGCCATGGAAGAGGTAAAATCTGAATAGAGTAAAAGTTCTGGCAAATCTAATTTTTAAAATACTTTAAATATAAAAGAAAGCAAACAAAAATGCCCACAAAACCCTCACAAAACTTAAGACTTGAAAATTCTCTAATTTCCCAAGTGTGTACTATACAATTAAATTGGCTAAGATACAAGAGACATCTGTCTTTCTAGCTTCTTCCCTACCCAGTCTGTGGAGTTCAAGGACTTTCATATAAAGAAAGAAAATTATCCAGCACTCACCCCAGATGGATCTGCACCTAAACCAACAGGAAGCTCACATTATTAATGGAGACCTCATTGTAAGACTGTTGCCGGAATTTTGCCGGAAGAAATTCCTTCTGGGAAACCTGTGCCTCTTCCCTCGCCCACAGTCCCCTCCCGCCCCCTTCACCCTTGAATGAAATGCTACTGATCCTTGCTGCTGCGTCTCCAGCAAGCTAATTGCTCTGACAAGCAGCTCTGAAGCAGACCATGGCCCAGCTGTTCAGAGGGATGTCACCTAGAGCTCTGCCAACAGTCACACTCGGTGCGCGCGAGCGCACACCACACACACATACACACACACTCACACACATACATACACAGAGGCTGCAAGAGCACTCCCTCCCACCTCTTCTTCTCGCTCTCATTCAAGCACTTCAGAGACATGCCTGCCTCCACACTGCTCTGAGGATAGTTTTTAAAGACACAGCAGCAGCTCTTTCCTGCTGCATATGTTGAGATGCTAAAATAGAGTCTTATTAGAGAAGAATAATGAGTTGGGAGTATGTATTGAATTAAAAGCTCACTTGTCAATTTACTTTGCCTTTTCTCACCTGCAAAATAATTGAGGCCAGAGAAATGGTCTTTGCCTAAAAGCTCCTGGGCTAACTTTAGAAACTAAGACCAAACCTAGTTGCAGAGAATTTTCTTTCCTGCAAGCTATATTTAGTGAAATAATTTTTCATTTTGGGGAAGAAAGTAGGCAACACAGGATACTAGTAGCTATCTGTTCCTCCTCCCATATCTGCCCCTAAAAGGATGGGGAGAAGACTTTAGCTATAAAATGGGGGAATGAGGAAACCGTGAAGGCACCTTACTGATAGAACTGATGAAAAAGGGTGAGAATAGAGTGTACGGATAGGGATGAGGATAAATAGATTAAAATAAAGAGAGTGCTACAAAGGACACCAGGAAAGAAGAGTAATAGTTCCTGAAAGTATGCATGACTCTGGGACAGAAGACTCCAAAATGACCTTTAGGTCTTAATTTTTAAGAGCCTAAGGAAAGGTAGTAATAATCTCTATTGCTACAGCAAGTAATGGACATTATAGGTGGTGTCTGCAATAACACAAACTAACATATGGGTAGGGTCCAGGTATCCCAAGAAAAACAATAAAACCTGTCGCAAAGATACAATTAGTATTCAGTCAAATACATATTTATTGTGTGTTTGTGTTCTTACTATGGGCCAGACACTATAAGATAAGCTCTAGGGATATGAGATAGATTCATTAAGAGTCATACAGAAGAAGAAAAGAAAGGATTCTGGCTTTTACTCTGAAGCAGATGAGAAACCATTGGGGGCTTAGAAGGCTGATCCTGACGGGCCAAACAGACCAGTGAACGGAAACTGGCTTTTACACTTAGGGAAATGAGAGGCGATTGGGAGCCTTTTTTTTTGAGGAAGATTAGCCCTGAGGTAACTGCTGCCAATCCTTCTCTTTTTGCTGAGGAAGACTGGCCCTGAGCTAACATCCGTGTCTATCTTCCTCTACTTTATCTGTGGGACACCTACCACAGCATGGCGTGCCAAGCAGTGCCATGTCTGCACCCAGGATCCAAACCAGCGAACCCCGGGCTGCCAAAGTGGAACATGTGAACTTAACTGCTGCGCCACTGGGCTGGCCCCGGGAGCTTTTAAGCAGAAGGAATGGCATGTTTTAGACCTATATTTCTTTTTAGTTTCTAAATTTTTGTTTGAGAAATTTCTAACATATAAAAAATTTGCAAAAATAGGTATAATAGTCATCTGGATTCTTACACAGATTTAGTACATATATGTGCATGTATGCATATGTATATGTGTTTTTTTCAGAATTATTTGAGATGTTCTCATGTTCACTTCTAAAATAATTCAGCATGTATTTCCTAACAGTAAGGTCATTCTGAACTATGAGAACAGCCACCAGCCAAGTCCCGGAGGAATCAATGGGTAGTGCACATGCAAAGCAGGTCCAAATGGCACTGCAAAAGCTTAGAAAACTGAAATGACTTTGGAATCACCATCCACTGAAGACTGGACAGAATTTGCAAGCGGAATCCAACCAAGTCAAATGTCTCCTAAAATAAAAGTCAACATTCACCATGGCATTTAAACAAGACCTAGACCCTTGTAATATTCAAATTTTCCAGGATACAATCCAAAATTATTTAGCATACAAAGAACCAAGATGATCTCAATTTGCATGGGGAAAAAAGATGAAAAGATACAACATGGAGATGATACAGATGTAGGAATTATCTGACAGCTACTAAAACAGTTATTATAAAAATGCTCCAACAATTTAGGGAAAATACTACTGAAACGAATGGAAAGACAGAATGTCTCAGGAAAGAAACAGAGGATATAAAGAGGAACCAAATGGAAAATTTTCAAACTGAAAAATATAACAGCCAAAATATAAGCCCTCATTTGATGGGTTCAACAGCAGAAATGACAAAAGAATCAGTGAATTTAAAGACAGATAAAATTCAAATTGAAGTCAGATAAATTTGAAGACATCAAATTTCAATAGAAATATCAAATATGAATTATATCACTTTTTTTTGAGGAAGATTACCCCTGAGCTAACATCTGCTGCCAATCCTTCTCTTTTTGCTGAGGAAGACTGGCCCTGAGCTAACATCCGTGCCTATCTTCCTCTACTTTATATGTGCAATGCCTACCACAGCACGGCTTGCCAAGTGGCGCCATGTCCGCACCTGGGATCTGAACCAGCAAACCCCGGGCCGCCGAAGCGGAACGTGCGCACTTAACCACTGTGCCACTGGGCCGGCCCCTGAATCATATCAAAACTGAACAATGAGGAGAAAAAAGATTGGGCAAAAAAAAAACAGATCATCAAGGGCAGGTAGGACAATATCAAAAAGTCTAATATTTGGGTCATCAGTGTCCCAGAAGGAGAGGAGAAAGAGTGTGGCGAAGTGTATGAAGAAATAATGGCTGAAAATTTCACAAACTTGACAAAAGACACAAATGTATAGAGTCAAGGAGCTCGGTAATCCCCAAACAGAATAAACACAACAAAATCGACTCCTGGATTCATCATAATCTAATAGCTAAAAACTAAAGACAGCGAAAAAATCTTGAAAGCAACCAGACAAAAATGATGCAGTTGCTTATTAAGGGAACAATGATTTGAATGACTTCATATTTCTCCTCAGAAACTACTGAAGACTAGAAGGAAGTAAAACAACATTTTTAAAGTGCTGAAAGGAAAGAAGTATAAGCACAGAATTCTACATCCAGAGAAAACATCCTTCAGGAATAAAGATGACAAAGACATTCTCAGTTGAATGAAAACTAAGATAACTCATTGCCAGCAGACCTGTTCGGAAGGAATGGCCAAAGAAAGTTCTTCAAATAAGATGGGAAATAATACAAGAAAACTTGGAACACCAGGAATGAAGGAAAAACATAAATGCTAAATATCTGGTTATATATAACAGACTATCCTTCTCCTATTGAGTTCTTTAAAATACGGTTGATGTTTGAAAGCAAAAATTTTAAGATTAACTCATGGAGTCTTCAATGTATGTAGCTAAATGTAATAGATAAGACCACTACAACATTAAGGGGGGACACAAAAGGAACCTACATGGTGGTAAGGTTTCGACATTCTACCTGAAGTAGCAAAATATTAATTCTAAGTAGACTATTAAAAGCTAGGGGTGTGTGTGTGTGTACTGAGAGATAAAGAAAGAAAAATAGAAAGAGATCCCTAGAGTAACCAATAAAAAACTAAACAATAAGATATAGTCAAAACCTAATAGATAATTTAAATGCTTAAAATAGAATACTACAAAATGTTCAAATAACACAAAAGGCAGGAAAAGAGAATCATTAGAAGATTAAACAGGGAAAACAAAGAAAAAAATAAGTTGGTAGACCTAAATCTAAACAAATCAATAAATACATTAAATGTCAATGGCCTGAAAATGCCAACTAAAAGACAGAGAGATTGTTCAAATAACTAGAAACTCACTTCAAATGTAATGATATAGAGCAAATGGAATAAACTATTCTGTATAGTACCTTAATGGATACATGACATTTATACATTTGTCAAAACCCACAGAACTGTACAACACAAAGGGTGAAACCTAACCTAAATTATGAACTTTAGTTAATAACAATGTATCAACATTGGTTCATCACATGTAACACATGTACCATACTATTGCAAAATGTAAATAATAGGAGAAACTGTGTGTACACTGGGGAAGGTGGTATATGGAAACTCTCTATACCCTCTGCTCAATTCTTCTGTAAACCTAAAATTGTTCTAAAAAATAAAGTCTATTAATTTAAATTTTTAAAAAGATATACTATAGAAACACTAACCAAAAATAGCTGGAATGGCTATATTAATTTTAGACAAAGTAGATTTCAGAGCAAAGAAATGACCAGGGATAAAGAGAAACATTATGTAATGATAAAAGAGACAATTCACCAAGAAGACAGCAATTCTAAATGTCTATGCACCTAATGGACATTCAAAACACACAAAGCAAAAACTGAGAACTCAAAGGAAAAAGTACAATTACAGTTGAATATTTCAACACCCCTCTTTCAGGAATAGAATCATTAGACCAAAAATTAGTAAGGATATAGAAGAACTGAATAATATCATCAAACAACAAGATCGAATTGACATTTACAGACCACTCCAACTAAAAACACAATACACATTCTTTTCAAGTTCTCATAGAACATTCACCAAGATAGACCATATATTCTGAGACATAAAACGACCTTAACAAATTTAAAAGAATTGAAATCATACAAAGTATGTTCTCTGATCATAATGGAATTAAACTAGGAATCAAAAATAAAAATGTAACAGGAATATCTCCAAATACTTGGAAATTAAACAACACACTTCTAAATAATCCATGGGTCAAAGAGGTAGTCTCAAGCGAAATCAGAAAATATTTTCAACAAAAACGTAAATATACAAAAATTTGTGGGATGCATACTAAAGAAGTACCTAGAGGGAAATATATATGTAGCACTAAATGTTTATGTTAGAAAAGTAGTGTCACGTACTAAATATTTGTGTGCCTCCAAAATTCATATGCTGAAGCCCTAACTCTAACAGTGTAGCTGTATTTGGAGTGAGGCCTCCAAGGAAGGAATTAAGGCTGAAGGAAGTCACACGGATGAGGGATCCGATAGGATCAATGCCCTTATAAGAAGAGACACTAGCGAGCTTGCTCTTTCTCTCCCCTAACACGCACAAGAGGACATGTGAGGGTGGCTGCCTGCAAGCCAAGAGGAGGGCCCTTGAAGTGAAACCTACCTTGCTGGCACTTTGATCTTGGACTTCCCAGTCTCCAGAACTGTGAGAAATAATCTTCTGTTGTTTAAGCCACTCAGTCTACGGCAGCCTGAGCTGACTAATACAAGTAGAAAGGTCTCATATCAATAATCTAACTTTCTAATAAGAATGAAAATAATAAAAAGTAGAAGTTATTAAGCTGAAAATAAGGTGAAAAAATCAATGAAACCAAAAGCCGATTCTTTGAAAAGATCAATAAAATTGACAAACCTCTAGCAAGACTGACAAAGAAGAAAAGAGAAAAAACACACATAATAATAACAGGAATGAAAAAAAGATCACTACAGATCCTGCATACATTAAAAAGGTAATAAGGGAGTACTACACACAATTCTAAACACAAAAATTTAACTGTTAGTTGAAATAGACCACTTGAAAACCACAAATTGTCAAGTTACCCAAGATGAATTAGACAACTTGAATAATTCTATAACTATTAAAGAAATCTACAGGCCTAGATATTTTTTCTGGTAAGTCTTAGCACACACTCACAGAAGAAATAGTACCAATTCTATATAATCTATTCAGAAAACAGAAGAGAAGGAAACACTTACCAACTCATTTTATGAGGCCAACATTACCCTGATACCCAAACCAGGCAAAGATATTACA
The DNA here is from genome assembly GCF_021613505.1 of Equus quagga. NCBI lineage: Eukaryota > Metazoa > Chordata > Mammalia > Perissodactyla > Equidae > Equus > Equus quagga. Next base: position 11,119,836 of record NC_060267.1, on the reverse strand, counting down.
AGAAAACTACAGACCAATATCCTCATGAACAAAGATGCTAAATGTCCCAAGAAAATATTAGCAAATCAAATCCAGTGATATATAAAAAGGATAATGCACTACAACCAAGTGGGGTTTGTCCTGAGAATGCAAAGCTGGTTCAATTTTTGAAAAGCAATTAATGCAATCCACCATATTGAGTCTAAAGAAGAAAAGAAAATGATCATTTCAACTGATGCAGAAAAAGCGTTTGACAAAATTCAACACTCACTCATAATAAAAACTCTCAACAAGCTAGGAAAGAAGGAAATTTCAGTCTGATAAAGGGCAACTATAACAAACCTACAGATTGACACCTTTCCTGTAAGATCAGAAATAAGGCAAGGTTGTCCACTGTCACCACTACTATTCAACATCATTCTGAAAGTCCTAGCCAGTACAAGAAGCCAAGAAAAAGAAATAAAAGGTATATGGACTGGCAAGGAAGAAATAAAAACTGTTTATCTTCACAAACAACATAACTGTGTACATATAAAATACCAAGGAATCCACAAAAAAACCCTTAGAACTAGTAAATATGTTTTAGCAAGATTGTAGGAAATGAAGTCAACACTGTCAAATCAAATTTCCATTTACTAACAATGAATAATTGAAAACCAAAACTTAAAAATACAACACAATTTATGATTGTTGCCTCAAAATTAAATACTTAGGTATATACACAACTAAATATGTACAAGGTCTGTATATTGAAAACTACAAAATAGTGAAGAAAGAAACAAAGACCTAAATAAATGGGGAGACATACTGTTCTTATGGACCGGAATACTCAATCAACATAGTAGAGATGTCAATTCTCCCCAAATTGATCTATAGATTTAGTATAATTCCATTCAAAATCCCAACAGGATTTTTTTGAAGATTTTATTTTTTTCCTTTTTCTCCCCAAAGCCCCCGAGTACATAGCTGTATATTCTCAGTTGTGGGTCCTTCTAGTTGTGGTATGTGGGATGCTGCCTCAGCATGGCCTGATGAGGGGTACCATGTCCGCGCCAAGGATTCGAGCCACCGAAACCCTGGGCTGCCGCAGCAGAGTACGCAAACTTAACCACTCAGCCACAGGGCTGGCCCCCAACACGATTTTTTGTAGATACACACAAATTAATTCCAATGTTTATATGGAAAGGCAAAGAAGCAAAGTAGCCAAAACAATTTTGAAGAATAAAGTTGTAGGAATCATTGTACCCATTTTAAGACTTACTATAACTTTACAGTAATCAAGACAGCATAAAGTTGGTGAAGGGAAGAACACAAGATCAACGGAATAGAGAAAATATATAACAAAAATAACAAGTATCTGTCTCTGAGTAATGAGGTTACAGGTGATGTTTGCTTTCTTCTTTATATAGTTTTACTCACGCATTTTCTAAAATGTCTTTAATAATCATGGATTGATTCTGTAATCAGATATTTTAAAACAGTCATTCTTGTACTGAACTATGTGAGTTAACAGAAGACAATGATGAGGAAAATAGGCAATTGGGAATTTTTAGGTCCCTCTAAGCTTAGTATATGAAAGCTTAAATGTAAGCTTTACAACAAAAACAAAATCTTCAAAATTGAACTTGGGGTTAACTAACAATTTTAGCTAGGTCAAAGAAGTGGGATGTGTTCAGATCCTCATTAATTATGAGCAAGGGAAGTCAATAAGTTTTAAAATGGGCAGTATCATAATTCCAGTAAAAGTCCTCTAGTTCTTCTGCATTGCATCACAACAAAATTCAACAACAGCATCCCCAAATAAACACCAAGGAATCCTCTGGTCTCCACAATTTGTTCAACTAAAAAGAAGTTAAACATATGGACTTTGTTTGGATCCATATTCACATAATTATTAAAAAAGATACCTTGCAGACAATTGGGGAACACTGAACATGAAATGGGTATTGGACGACATTAACTATTATCGTTAATTTTGTGAAATATGAAATGGCATGGCGGTTATTTTTAAAAAGTCCTTATTAGTTATGGATGCATCCTGACTTACTTATAGGTGAAATGACATGTGTGTGGGTTTACTTTAAAATATTCCAACTTCAACAGCAAAAAAAAGTGTGTGCGGCCGGCCCTGTGGCCAAGTGGTTCAAGTTCCCTGTGTTCTGCTTTGGTGGCCTGGAGCTCGCAGGTTTGGATCCCAGATGTGGACCTACTCCACTCATCAGCCATGCGGTGGAGGCATCCGACATACAAAGTAGAGGAAGACTAGCACAGATACTAGCTCAGGGCTAATCTTCCTCATACACACAAAAAAACGTGTGTGTGAGGATTGTGTTGAAACTGGGTAATGAATTTATGTTGGTTCATTAGACTATTCTCTATTGTATTTATGTTTTAATCCTCCACAAGAAAAAATTTTGAAAAGAAAAGAAAGTTTACATGAGTTGGAAGAGTGAGGCTCTAGATAAATTTCCAAGACTTTTCCCACATCTGGATGGCAAATAAAACTACATCAAATGTCTAAAGAATGAAAAAAATATGTAGAAAAGGAAGCTGCTGGTATTCTGACAGGTAAAATTTGCTTATGTAATGAACAAGAAATACTCTGAAATAAGTCATAATTAAGACTAAAAAATAATAGTGTTCATTCATATCAACAGGACAAAAGGAAGCAATAAGTAATGTCTGCAGATGGTGAGTATTGAGGGAGTTATGTGCTCTTTCTATAGCACAAGGCATACAGAGAATTCACAGAGAAAGCAAATGTCAGTATTTCATTTCAGGAAGACTTCCTACTTCTCACTGAGAGATTTTCCTCGAGGTAAAGCACAAGGACTAACAGTGACCAATTCACAGGCTGTGTACTCACTAACCATGTAACGGGCAAACTACTCTACTACCTCTTTGAACCTCATCTATAAAGTGGGGTAACTGTAGTTGCCTCGAAAGATACTACAAAAATCAGAAACAGATCACTGGCACAGTTCCTGGCACAAAGCATGCAACTTAATAAGTTGCAACTAGTATTATTATTACTGAGTTTAACAGGAAAGAACATCTATTAGAATCAGGAATGATACAAGGAAGCTCACCATCATTGTCTCTATTCAATATTGAATAGGAGGGCTTAGATAAAAGCAGTAAGACACAGAAAGGAAATAAGAGGTATAAGAATTAGAAAGACCAAATTTTCCTAAATTTAGCAATGCGACTGTAGAGAATCCAAGAAAATCTAAGGACTAACCATTTAGCACTAAAAAGAACTCAGCTGAAAGGAAGATCAATGCACTAAAATTAACAATGTTTCTATATTCTAACAACAATAGAAAAAGGGAATCCACACACAATAACAACCAATACTACCTAGGGATAAACGTAACAAAAGAAAAAGAAGATCTTTAATGAAAAAAGTTCTAAAACGTGGGGCTGGCCCCGTGGCCGAGTGGTTAAGTTCGCGCGCTCCGCTGCAGGCGGCCCAGTGTTTCGTCGGTTCGGATCCTGGGCGCGGACATGGCACTGCTTGTCGGACCACGCTGAGGCGGCGTCCCACATGCCACAACTAGAGGAACCCACAACGAAGAATACACAACTATGTACCGGGGGGCTTTGAGGAGAAAAAGGAAAAAATAAAATCTTTAAAAAAAAAAAAAAGTTCTAAAACGTTACTGAAAGATACAAAAACACAAGCAAATGGAGTGATAGACTATACCTCGGGATGGAAAGATTCGATATTGCAAAGAAGACAGTTCTCTCCATGCTAATCTATAAACTCAATGCAATTCCAACAAAAATGTCAATGGAGTTTAAGTAAGATCAAGACAGGCTGGAGTGATCTGCCCTAGTAGGTGTAGGCTTCTAATATAGTAATTAAGACATGAAAATTGAGCAGACCAATGGAAAAGAATAGAGATTCTAGAACAGACCCACACATTCAAAAACTTGATTATATTAGAGGAGGCATAATTAATATTCAGTAACAAATTGTTATCCATATAGAAAAAAAAAATCAGAGCCCCATTCACACCACACACAAATATAAATTCCAGGTGGATTAAAAACCTACATATAAAAAGTAAATGCTTAAAACTTTTTAGAAACAAATATACAAGAATCTTTATAACCTCAGCATAAGGAAGGATTTCTTAAATAAGAATAAGCATAAACCGGAAAAACAAAGATTGTAATGCTTGATGACTTTAAAATTTCAAACTTCCATACAATTTAAAAAATCATGAACAGTTAAAAGCTATGGACTGGAAAAATATATATATTTTTTGAAACATACATATATGACAAATAGTTGCTACTCAGTATACACACAGAAATTATAAACCAAGAAAGAAAAAGACAACTCACCAGAAAAGTTGGCAAAGACTCAAAAGTAGAAACCCAAAAGCCCTATAATAAAAGAAAAGCTCATCCTCTACTAGTAATCAGGAAAATGAAAATTAAGACAAGGAACTATCATGTTACACACAACAGATTGTCAAAAAAAATTAAAAATTCACAAGTTTTACAATACCATGCACTGGTATGTCAACAGATTGTTCATTTTTTTGCTGAACAGTACCCTATATTCTACAGTTTGCTTGTTGAGTAATATCTGGGTTGTTTCCAATTTTTAACTATTACAAATGAAGCTGGTATAAACATTCATGTCTTGATGTGGACATATGGATTCATTTCAGAGGTGGAATGGCTGTGTTATTATGATAAATGTATGTTTAATTAGAAAAAAAAAGTCAAACTGTTTCAAAGTGGGTGTACCATCTTACACTCCTATCAGTAACATATTAAGAGTTCCAGTTGCTCCACATCCTCACCAACATTTGATACAGTTACACTTTTTAAGATGGGCCACGCTAATAGATGTGTAGTGGTATCCTTAATTTGCATTTCCCTAAAGACTAACGCTGAACATCTTTCCATGTGCTTATTTGCCAACCCCATATTTTCTTTGGCACAGTGTCTGTTCACATCTCTTGCCCATTTTTAAACTGGGTTGTCTTCTTATTGCTGAATTATGAGAGTTCATATATTCTACATACAAATGTTTTCTTAAACTTATCTGCTAGTCTGTGGCTTGTCTTTTCATTTTCTCTATCATGTCTTCAAAAAAAGAAATTTTATTTTTATGAAATCAAACATCAACTTTTTTCTTTATACTTTATGCTTTCTGTGTCCAACTTGGGAAATCTTTGCCTAATCTATGATCACAATGATTTTCTCAGATGTTTTCTTCAAGAATTTAATAGTTTTAGCCCTGACATATAAGTCTATGATCCATTTTGAGTTAATTTTCTGATGGTGTGAAGTAAGGTTGGAGGTTTTTTGATTGTTGTTTTTTTTAATGTGGTGAAGGGTAGCAGAATTTGCCACCCCAAAATATGCCACTTTGGCATAAGGATTATTTTGAGCAGAAGGAAACTGAGAAAAAGATACAAGAAAAGCTCTCTGCCCTCCCTCTATTTGCCTAAAAGCAGGACATAAATTTACAAAGGTGTCCTCCTCCCTTCTCTACCAGGAAGGACAAAAGTTAATCATGGGAGACAACCCTTACCAGCCTGGAGATGGCACCAGAGGACTCTACATAACAAATTTTACTAACTAGCCTTTATCTACCCTTAGTTTCCCATATACTTGCCTTCCCACAATTTGCCACCCCTACAGACTCAAGGTCCTTTTCTGTTGTCTTGTCACTTCTATCAAAATTTATTGTGCCTGTCTTTAGATGCTAACTATATAAACCTAAGTTCTAACCAAACCTTTAGGTTACTCATCCATGAGTTTCTCCCGTGTATGCATGAGATATATATGTTAACAAACTTGTTTTTCCCTTGTTAATCTACCTTTTGTCACAGAGACCCAGCTGAGAATCCAGAAGAGTAGAAGGAAAAAGATTTTTCTCCTTCAAAATGGCTATCCAATTATTTAAGGATCACTTATAAAAAGTTATCCTTTCTCCACTGAAACACCTTAGTAACTGTGAAAACTCAATTGACCACATAAGCACAGGCCTATTAGGACCAGTTCATCTTATCAATAGAGTAATTAAGAGTTGTTCTTCAGGATTTGAGAGTCTTCCCTGTGTCCAGTTCAGGTCGGTTCAGATCATCAACCCATCAACTAGGCCTGTGCCAATGCCCGATAAATGACCCTTTCGATCTCAAAAGGGTGAAAACTCCACCCTCAGATCATGTTAACTCCACCATTTTGTGAACATGCATCTTATGAAGAGCCATGAAGCTTGACTACACTTACACAGACCATCAATTACTTCATCTCTCCTTACCTCCAATCATCGATACACTTCAGATCGTCCTGCCCTTTATCCCATAAATTTTGCCCCAAGCCTTGGATTGGGGAGACAGATCTAAGAACATATGCCTCCTGTCTCCTTGCAAATGGATCTCGCAATAAAGTTTTCTCTTCCCAAAAGCTGATGCTGTAATAATTGGCTTTTTAAATGCATATCAGGTAGGAGAACCCCATCTTTAGATCCATACACACATGGATCTATTTCTGGACTTCTATTTTCTTCCATTGATCTATATGCTTACTTGCACACCAATACCACACCATCTTAATTACCAAACCTTTACAATAAGTCTGGAAATCAGGTAGTTTAAGCCTTCCAACTTTGATTTTTGTTTTCAAATTTGCTTTGTGTATTCTAGACCCTTTGTGTTTCCACATAAACTTTAGAGGCAGTGTATCAATTGACTGGGATTTTGTTGAATATGTAGATCAACCTGGGAAGAACGGAAATCTTAACTATTGAATCTTCTGACCCACAAGCAATGTTTCATAGCTCTAAGTATACAGCTTTTGCAATGTGTCTTGTCAAATTTAGCCCTAAGAATTTCGTATTTTTACACTATTTGTAAATGGTATGTTTCATCAATTTCAATTTCAGATTGCTCTTCCTAGTATATAAAGACACAATTGATTTTTATATACTGACTTTGTATCCTGCAACCTTCCTAAATTTAATTAATTTAGATTCCTTGTGATTAATTAATGTAATTAATGTAATTAATGTAGATTCCTTGTGATTTCCTATATACACGATGCTGTCCTCTGCAGCAGAAAAAGTTTTACTTTTTCCTTTTCAAGCTTATGTCTTTTATTGCCCCCATCCCTCCTCTGTTAGCTCATTGCACTGGCAAGAATCATTAGTACCATGTTGAAAAGAAGTGGTGGACGTGAACATCCATGCCTTATTCTTGTTCTTAGGGGCAAAGAATTTAGTATTTCATCATTTAGTATTAACTGGGGATTTTTCAAAGATGCCCTCTATCAGATTGAGGAAATTCCCTTCTAATTTGTTGAGAGTTTTCAACAAGAATGGAAGTTGAATTTTCTCAAATGCTCTTTTCTCTTTTTCTTTTCTGGCTGAAGAAGATGTGCCCTGAGCTAACATCTGTTGCCAATCTTCTTCTTTTTGCTTGAGGAAGATTGGCCCTGAGCTAACAGCTGTGCCAATATTCCTCTATTTTGTATTGGGTCACTGCCACATGGCCGCTGATGAGTGGTGTACGTTTGTGCCCAGTAACTGAACCTGGGCCACCGAAGCAGAGCACGCCAAACTTAACCACTGGGCCACAGGGCCGGCCCTGCTTTTCGCTTTTGAGATAAGTTTATGTTATTTTCTTTTTTAGTCTGTTAATATAGTCAATTACATTGTCTGAATTTTAAATGCTAAACCAACGTTGAATTGCTGGGATAAACCCTACTGAGTCATGATGTATTGTCCTTTTTAGATATTGTTGGCTTCAGTTTACTAAAATTTTGTTAAGGATTTCTGCATCTATGTTCATAACAGGTATTGGTCTGTGGTTTTCTATGTCTTTGTTTGCTTCTGTTACTAGGGTAAGTGGGCTCATAAAGTGAATTGGGAAGTATACCCATCTCTTTTCAGTTCTTCAAAAGTTTATGTAGAAATGGTACATAAATTCTTTCTTAAATTATTGGTAGACTTCAGTAGTGAAGCCATCTGAGCCTGGAGTTTCCTTTGTGGGAAAGTTTTAAAATACAATTCAGTTTCTCTAATAGATAGAAGCCTATTCAGGTTATCTGTTTCTTTCTGATTGAGCTTTAGCAGTCTCTATCTTTTAAGGAACTTGTCCATTTAAGGTAAATTGTCAAATTTACTGGCATAAAATGGCTTGTGATATTCCATACTATCTTTATAATAGGTGAAGAATCATCAGTAATGTCCTCTCTCTCATTTTTGATATTAGAAATGTATTCTCTCTTCCTTTTCTAAGTCTGCCTAAAAGTTTATCAATTTTGATAATCATTTTAAAGAACCAGCTTTTTGTTTCACTGATATTCTCTATTGTTTTTCTGCTTTTTAGTTCAATGAATTTTGCTCTGATCTTTCTAATTTCCTTTCCTCTGCTTACTTGGAGTTAACTTTGCTTTTCTTTTCCTAATTTCTTAAGGTGGACACTTAGTTCAATGATTTTAGATCTTTCTACTTTCTAATATAAGCACTTAATGCCATAAATCTCCTTTTAAGTACTGCATTCCACAAATTTTGCTATGTCATGTTCTCATTTTCATTCTTTAAAAAATATTTTCTAATTTCCCTTATTCTTCTTTGACCAATGTCTAATTCAGAGTGTGTTTAATTTCCACATATTCGGGAATTTTCCAGATATCTTTCTGTTACTAATTTCTAATTTAATCCCTTTATGATAAAAGAACACACTTTATATAATTTAAATCTTGAATTTATTGAAACTTCTTTCATAGCCCAGAATATGGTCTATCTTGGTAGACTCTATGAACACTAGAAAAGAATATATATCATACTATTGTTGGGTGAAGTGGTCTGTAAATGTCAACTAGGTCATGTTCAAGTTATTTACTGATTTTTTTGTCTAATTGTTCCATCAATTATTGAGAGTAGTGTTGAACCTGCCAACTATACTGGTGAATTCTCTATTTCTCCTTTCAGTTTTATTACTTTTTGCTTCATGTATTTTGAAGTTCTGTTATTAAATGTATAAACATTTATGATTGTTAGTCCTCTTGAGGAACTGACCCTCTTTTCATCATAAAATAACCCTCAAAATGAGGGTAATATTCCTTCTTCCGAAATCTACTTTGTCTAATATTAATATAGTAACTCCTGCTTTCTTCTGATTAGTGTTTGTGTAGTCTATCTTCTTCCATCTCTGTACTTTTAGTTTATCTGTTTCTTTAAATACAGTTAAAGTGAGTTTCTTGTAGATAGCACTTAACTGGGTCTTGCTTTTAAATGAAATCTGATAATTTCCACCTATTAATTGGTAGTGCTTAGATTATTTGCATTTAATGTGATTACTGATATGACTGGATTTAAATCAACCATCTTGCTATTTGTTTCCTATTTGTCAAATCTGTTCATCTTCCCTTTTTTGGACATCTTTTAGATTAATTAAGCATTTTTATGATTTAATTTTATCTCCTTTATTGGCTTATTAACTATACCTCTTTGGGTTTTTTTTTAAGTGGTTTCTTTGGGATTTAGGGTATACATTTTTAACTTATCACAGTCTACTTTCAAGTAATATACCACTTTGCATGTTATAAGAATCTTAGAACAGCATAATTCTGTTTTTACCTCTCCCTACCTTTTGGGCAACTGCTGTCATACATTTTATTTCTACATGTTATAATTCCCACAATACAATTTTATTATTTTGGTTTTAAACAGTCAATTATCTTTTAAGTGGCTTTTTTCAAATAAAAGAACTCTTTAATATTTTCTATATCGATTTCTGATTCTCTCCATTCTTTTATGTAGATCTAAATTTCCATATGGAATAGTTTTCTCCTGCCTTCAACATATCTTTTAGTGGTAGTTTGATAATGATTAATTCTATTAGCTCTTATATATTTTTTAAAGGCTTTATTTCATCTTCATTACTTTTATTGTGATATAATTCACACACCATACAATTCACCCATTTAAAGTGCACAATTCAATAGCTTTTGGTATATTCAGAGTTGTACTTTCATCACCAAAATGAACTTTAGAACATTTTCATCACCCCAAAAAGAAACTCCATACCCATTAGCAATAACTGCTCATTTTCTCCCAATCCTCAGCCCTAAGCAACTGTGGATGTACTTTCTGACTCTAGAGCTTTGCCCATTCTGCATGTTACTCTCTGATTTTGAAAGATATTTTTATTGTGTACACAATTTTAGGTTTGCAAGTTTTTTCATTTAGCACTTTAATGTTATCACTCTAATCTCTTCTACCTTGCAGTAGTTCTGATGAAAAGTGTGCCGTATCTCTTACCTTGTCTATTAGTGTGCTAGGGCTGCCATAACAAAATACCAGACTGGATGGCTTAAACAACAGACATTTATTTTCCCACAGTTCTGGAGGCTAGAAGTCCCAGATCAAGGTGTTGATAGGTTTGCTTTCTCCTGAGGCCTCTTTCCTTGGCTTGCAGATGGTCAGCTTCTCACGATGTCCTCATTTGGCCTTTCCTCTGTGCACACATGCCCTTGGTATTCCTTTGTGTGTCCAAATTTCCTCTTCTTATGAGGACACCAGTCAGATTGGTTTAGGGCCCAATCTAACAGCCTCATTTTAACTTAACTGCCTCTTTTAAAGGCCTTTTCTCCAAACAGAATCACATTCTGAGGTATTAGGAGTCAGGGCTTCAACATACAAATTTTGGGGGACAGCCCATAAGACCTCTGCATGCAATGGGTTTTTTCCCTCTGTCTGCTTTGAAGACTTTCTCTTTTCACTAGTTTTGAGCAGTTTTATTAAGATATGCCTTGGTATAGTTCTCTTCATGATTTTTCTGTTTTGGGTTCTCATGGATCCAAGTAGCTCAAAGAATCCGAAACAGAAAAATCACAGAGAGAGCTACACCAAAGCATATCACAAACTGCTTAAAATCAGTGATGAAGAGAAAATCTTAAATGAGCTTTTTGAATCTGTGAGTTTATAGTTTTCATTAAATTTAGAAAATATTCAGCCATTATTTCTTCAAATATTTTTCTGTCCCTACTCCCATATTCCTGAGACTCCACTTACAGTATTCAGACTGCCTGATGTTGTCCCTCTGCTCATTTGCTCATTATTCACTTATCACTGTATATCCATATTTTCCATCTTTTTTGTATGTTTCACTTTAGATGTTTCTATTGTCATGTCTTCAAGTTCACTAATTTTTAGCTCAGCGACAATCTTCCTCAAGCAAAAAGAGGAAGACTGGCAACAGATGTTAGCTCAGGGCCAATCTTCCTCATCAATCAGTCAATCAATCAATCAATCAATCAATCATGTGACTGGTAGCTACTGTACTGGACAGTGCAGGTTTAGGGGAAACCTCTGCAAATCTCTGGAGCTCTTTGTGTGTGAAGCCCTTTTCTCTCAAATACTCTGCCTATAATTTCTAGCTGTCTTGGCCTCCTCAAACTTTCACCTCTGTCTCCTCAACTCAGGAGATTGCCTGTTCTATTTGGGTATCCCTTCACATCCTAGGTATTGCACCCTGGAAACTTTTTTCAGGCCAAAAGGTTGGGCCATCTTAGGGCTCAACTAGTTTGTATCGCTTCTCTCAGGTATCACTGTTCTGTGCTACCCTTTGTTCAATGCCTGAAAACAGTTTTTAAAATATATTTTGTCCAGTTATTTATTTGTTTAAGGCAGGGGCATAAGTCAACTTCTTGTTACTCCCTCATAACTGGAAGTATGAGTTCCCTTCTACTGAGTTTTTAACTTTCAATTATTATATTTTTTTAATTTCTAAAATATCTAATTGCTTATTTTATAAACCACCCAGTCTTGCTTAATTTTCTTGTTTCTTATTCATGGTTTTTATTCACTCTTCTATGTCATTAAATATACTTATTTTATGTTCTATATCAAATAATTCCAGTATCTGAAGTTTCTGTGGGTCTGGATCAGTTGTTTATGCTGACGTTTGTAAACAGTGACTTATTTGCAATATTATTATTAATAGCTCATATTTGTTGGGAATCTATCTTTGGGAATTCTTTGAAGCCAGGGTTGAGGTATGTTCTACCAGTGATGATCTGAGTTTGCTTCTCTCGGGTGCCTTGCAGCTCTATCAACTTGGATTTACTTTTTTTTACAATTCAATTTATATATATTTAACTTTTCCAGAAAATAAATTTGCATGGCTCAAAAATATTTAAACTAGTTCCCTTCCCCTTCCTCTTGGTTGGGCCTGAGGATTAAACTAGTATAGTGTGTGGTAAAGAATTTAACCTTGCCCAAAGAGAGGTCTGGTCTTTCCCCTCAGCACCCTGGAAGTAATCCTAAACTACTGGAATGTCCTGCTTGATAAAAGTCTTTGTTTACTAGGGGTCTTGAGCTGTGCCAGACAGTCTAACAATGTGCTCTATGGTGGGAACTTTGGGTCACACAGCATCAGCTCGACCTGAGGAAGAGCTGGAGACTGAAGTCAGCTAGATAGGCAATCAACCATATCTATGTAACAGAGTCACAATAAAAACTCTGAATACCAAGGCTTGGGTGAGCTTCTTTGGTTGGCAATAATCCACGTGTACTATCCTACACCATTGCCAGGAAGAGTTAACACTGTCCATGATTCCACTGGGAGAGGACAATGGTAAGCTCAACATTTGGAACCCTTCTGGACTCTGCCCCATGTGTTTCTTTCATTGGCTGATTTTAATCTCATCCTTTTGCTGAAATAAACCATAACTTTGAGTGTAACAGCTTTTAGTGAGTTCTGAGTCCTCCTAGTGAATTATTGAAGCCAAGGGTGGTCTTGGGGACCCCCGAACTCTGTAGTTGGTGCCAGAAGTGAGGATGGGCTTGGAAGCTGTTCCCTAACTTTGCAGACAGTCAGCAGTGTTAGGCCTGAGGATTCTGCTGGTGTGGGGCTAAGAAGGCAGCACAAGTGGTCATAAGATTGATTTCATTCAGAAGGATTAGGCAAATAAGTAGCCTCAAGCAGCTTTCCTCCTAGCCTTCACTCAGGAATTTTCATGCTGCCTACCCCTACTTTCCCTACCCCCACAGTTTAACACCATCAAGTGATCTAAAGAGTGTCAGGAAAATGAAACATAGTTCTACCTCTTAAAATGTCAGGGACCCTAGGTCTGAATTAAGATCTCTAAGGTAAACCGAACTCTCATAGAAGGTGTCACAGGGGGTTGGAAAATAAGGTTAACAGTCCTGCAGATAATATGCAATTCTGGTTCTGAATGTCACCTAAAAGACTTTCACAGTAAACTGATATGAACTCAAATTTATTAAAGATGTACAACTATACCATCAGACTGTCAGGGATAGACTTCTGCTCAGTAGCCCATTCTTCTAGCATGCCAGTAATAAATACACTCTAACTTTGTTATGGAGACAAAACTTGGATGGCCATTTTAGAAACCAAGCATGTCTTTTTGGACTTTCAATTTGTATCCTGTGTCATTTCAGTCTCCAAAATATAATTCCAGGTAAGATTGTAAAAGTCTTTCTATTCTTACCATTCTAAGAGACACAAAATAGAGAACCACAATACTTAGGATTTCCCTCTTTCCCTATATTGATATCCTATTTATCCAATGAGTCTGCACTATGCTAAGGCAGGTGGTGTGGCCTACCACGTGCCAAGAGCAGTAGGAACAATTCATAAGATTCCACAGAAAACAAGATACTTGCTCTTGTCCATACAATCAACATCTGGAATTTAAAAACATATCTGTGAAATTTGAAAGCAACAGAAATTCAAAATCATGAGGAAAAATAACCAAGTCCACATACAAATTAATAATAGTTTCTCCTGACAGTCCATTAAACTCATTTTCTGGACGCTATCAGCCGTGTTGAACTGGACTAAGTTTGTTGTCTTTCCCTGTGCTTCTGCTCTCCTCCAAGTTATCCTGAGTCTCTCTTTGCCAATACATTTCCATGACTCCCTGAAAAATCCAGTGCCAAATTACATTCTTTTTTTTTTTTAAAGATTGGCACCTGAGCTAACAACTGTTGCCATACAGCGTGGGGCTGTCCTAAGGTCCTGCTGAGAAACGTGGGATTAATGCAACTGAGAGCCACTATCACAAGGGAGTGAAATGATGATAATGAAAATAACTGGAATCACTGAGCAGTAAGATACCAGTTTCTCAGCCAGTAGCACTGACCAACAGCAGAAACAGAAGGCCAAAAAGCTTGTTCTGGTTCAAAATATAAAAGTATTTCACCATTACTCCAAGAATGGGAACCAAATCTATACCATTACATTTTTTTTAAAGGTACAAGCAAACTTAGAGATGGCCAACACAGTAAGGGGGACAAACAAGGTTTCTCTTCTGCCCAAATGATTGACAGCTACTGCCTTTCTGCCTACAGTGATACAAAAGGAGAAAATATTTTAAACAGTAAAGAATATGCAAGTAGTAGTGTGTCATATATCAAAGAGAAAAAAAGTAGTGAGATCAAGAAAGAGAAAAATATTTTCATGAAAGATAGGATGCAGGAAAAAACACAGGATGAAGACGAAAGAGAAAGATCAGTTCTGTTGCATCAGAAAACAGAAAAGGGAAGAAATATTCAAAATAATTGCCTTGCTTAGGTTTTGCCATCCTTCTTCCAAACCTAGTCTGTAAGGTGAGAGAATAGGCAATGAGAAGAAATACTCCCAAACAAAACAGATGAATCCCCCACAACCCATATCCCAAAACCAGAGAATTTCAAAGTGCCCTCAAGTATCCGAGTCATGTTTATAACTAAAATGAATCTTCATTTAGTGCTGTGCTTTTCATAGGGGTTTCTCCCTCATCTCTCCTAAAAATACAACAACTATAAAAACATAAAATAAATGTCATCACAAAAATCAGCCAACACAATCTCCATCTCTGAGCAGAGTCTAAGGGAAGAACATGGCATAGCTTCTATCTTTCCCACTGCTGCCCAAACAAAATAACAATAATCTCAAAGTCTGAATGATCTTACAATACATCACAGATTGCAGCCTGTTCCCACACTGCCTTGCATCCTTCCCAGGATGGACCAGTGGGATTTAACATGAACCAAATCTGTCAACCAAGTTGAAGACAGACACGTGGGTCCTAATGAGCAGCAGTGAAAAAGTGCTCCATTCAGCTCCAACAGTGATAAATAATTCAGGAAAAGAACTGCTGCAATCCAGAGCACAGCAGCACATTTAAAAATAGACCACAGGCCTCAGCGCCCAGGTAGGGGAATCAGGAGTCAGAGAAAATGGATCTATGTCAACAAATTCCCAAGCCCTTTGCAATACAGGATGCTGCTGAAACTGTCACTCAAAACAGATGCCAGAATTCTAATGTGCTTTTTCAAAAAACACACATGGAACTTGGCAAATTTGGTAACAAGACAGCTAATAGACAACAATGCTATCTGGGAATAGCAGGTATCATAGAAAAAGCAAATCCAAATGACAGAGGGAAAATATATTTTTAAGAACAAATTAGAAGGGGGTTAAATTTCTATCTTCCATATAACCAAGTTCTAGCTCTAATATCAATTTAGACTTTTACTTACAAATTATGCCTCTAGTATTCAAGGTACATAGCACTGAAGATTTTCTATTCATTTTTCCACCTCTAACAGAACTGATTACGCAACACACGCAAACGCAAGATTCTCACCTATTAATAAAAAGGGTAGCTTGAAAACTGAACAAAAGCCATGATTATGTTCTTACCAGATTTAAATTAAACTCCATGTCTGACAGAATTGATGAATTTATTATTAGATAAGGATAGTCCAAGATCCTGGGTTCATGTGGATTGCACAGGCTTTAATCTACTCAAGAATGCTTCAAGTATGAGGTCTGATGGATAGTGTCACTGGACAGTCAATCTTAAAACTGGTGTCCTGAGGACTATAAGAATGACCAGAGCCTAGATGTATTCTTCAAACTCAACAATGTGTACGAGGAAGAAATAACATTCCACATCCAAACTGTGTTTCCCCACAGCTATCAAAATATACACCACTCTTCATAAGTCTGGGATCAATTTCAGACATGTGAAAATTTTAAGACCATATAATGATGGCTAATCTGCTTATAATGTATGATATAAAATACAAAAAAAACCCCATAATCTAGTCCTTTCATACATTGCACTATTCTAACTAAGCAAAACAAACAGTACTGAAGAAATTCTCATCCAGTATAAATTGCAGACCAATACATAAACAGACCAATATGCTTCTGCCACACCTATCTGTAGAATAAAAATTAGCTGTCTCCTCAAAACTGTGCCATTCAACTTAAACCACACAAAGACCAGAATGCACTTGGAATAAGATGAAGGTTTTTTCCAGTTCTTAAATTCCCTAGATTCTAAGAGAAAACACTAACCAGTATTCTCAAAGGAGAAAGACCAGCTCATTTAAAACATCACCCATCTAAAGCACTTCTCCAGGCATGACATAATATGGCCATAACATGGCCCATGACATAATATGGTTGGCCCAGCTGTTTCCCATCCCTGCTCCACTCACCAGAGAGTAAGAATTACTTCCTCTCTCTGTAAATCCAGGCTTTCTTACTCTTGACAACAGGCAGTATGGTCAGATAGACCTAAGTTTGAATCCTGGCACCT
Organism: Equus quagga; assembly: GCF_021613505.1. Classification (NCBI taxonomy): domain Eukaryota; kingdom Metazoa; phylum Chordata; class Mammalia; order Perissodactyla; family Equidae; genus Equus; species Equus quagga. The sequence goes on along the minus strand of NC_060267.1, from coordinate 11,103,261 downwards.
GGGTTGTGGTAAAGGAACCCTTGTCTGGGTCTCACACTTTAGAAAGATCCACTCTGACCTTCTTCTGACCTGCCTATACCCTCAGGGCAAGATGTGCATGGGACCAAGGAAACATACCTACTTGAAGTCCCTGACTCTACCACTCCCAACTATGCTCTGGATCCCAGAATGCCCTGCCCAAGCAGTCTCAAGCTCACTTCCAGGGCCTTCTTAAACTCTTCCCATCCATAGACAGCACCCACTGTGTACACATTCCATGGTTTCAATAGTGGGTAAGGGACAGATGAGAGGGTTGTAGAAGGAGACAAGACTGAGAGGGTATCCCTGCACTATCCCATCCCATCCTGGGCTCTTTGAGGAGTCCCAGAATTGTGGCCTTCTCGGTCATTTTGAAACTATATCTATCTAGGTAGGAGGAGAAAGATGTTTTTCCAACACCTTTGTAAAAAAATCTTGATTTAGGGGCTGGCCCAGTGCCTTAGTGGTTAATTAAGTTCAGCGTGCTCCACTTCAGTAGCCCAGGGTTCACGGGTTCGGATCCCAGGGATGTACCTATACTGTTCATCAAGCCATACTGTGGCAGTGACCCACGTACAAAATAGAGGAGGACTGGCACAGATGTTAGCTCAGGGTCAACCTTCCTCACCAAAAACAAAACAAAACGAAAAACAAACTTGATTTATAACTTAAATATTTAGACATGTGGAATACATGCTTCCATTTATGCTCTTGCCCTGGGACTTAAAAGTGTTAGCAGCAGGCCTACCTAGCCCTATCAGTTGTGTGATCTCAGATTAGTAACTACCTCTCTAAGCCTTACTTTACTGATTTGTAAAATAAGCTAGTTAAAATTTCATTCATAGGATTTTAATGCAATTAAATAATTTTCAAAATAATTTTGCAGGGTGTCTGGTGCACAGCAAATCTGTGACAAACTGAAGCTGTTATTATATGCTCTGCCATCACTCTTCTCCCTAGTAAGGGCAGAAAAGGGACTAAAAGGCTTTAAAAAGGTAGAGCCAATTTGAGAGAAACTACAATGAAAACACAATCATTTGTGGGTCTCATTTTAGGGATTTCTGTCATTGACTTCACGGAAGTCTGGTGGCACTGATTATTTTTCTTACAACCATTTCTCCCACTAAAATGCAAGTTCTACTTTTTTGTAACTATATAAGGAGATAATTAAATTTGTTGTGGTAATCATTTCTCGATATATATATGCTAAGTCATGTGTACACCTTAAAATGTATGAACTGCATGTCAATTATATCTCAATAAAACTGGGGGGGAAAATGTAAGCTCTGTAAGGGGCAGGGATTTTTCCTTTTTCTTTATTGCTATATCACTTACTCTCAGACAGTTCCTGGCACAACAAGTTTGTTAATAAACTATTAACTACAAAAAGCAAGTATGGCGTGGTTATCTGACACCCTAACATCAACATGATATGTAAGCGAGCCTGGCATAACCAGAAAATGAATTATTTATCTAAGGCTACTTCACTTAGCTGCTTCCTCTAATTTCAGAACAGTTTCCTTAAAAATGAAATTAATGAAAACATTAGAGTGAGTGTTTAATATGAGGACATTTCTGCTCTCTTCAACTTCGCTTCCTCACCTGTCTGCACAGGGATACTTATAATACTCAGTAATTTCATAGATAATCCTACCAGAGAGGATAATTTAATTAACTAAATTGTACTGAAGCTCTTGTTTCAAGCTCCAACTATGATGAGATGTAGTAGAAAGAAATCCAAAAGAACAGGTTAAGAAAAAGGCACCTCTCTGTATGTCTCTCATACTTTTATCCCCAACCCTTCTGAGTCTTGCATAGGTCAATCCTATCAACTCCTAAGAACTCAAAGCAAGTCTACGAACTATATCCTACACCCTATCTCATTTCAAAAACGTATTACGGTTTTCAAATTTCCTTAATCAATTCATTTATCTCTGACAAATGCTCATTTCCAAACTAGAGGTTAGAATATTGTGGGAGAAGTAGGTACTTTGGAATCAAATCTATTCTGAAACAGATTGAAATGACCTTGACAACATTATACATAACACTTTCAGGTAGACAGAACGATGGCTGGTTAAAAGATAGCTCAGCAGCATGTCCTGCGTAACTGAGAATTAAAAGTGTGTCGACAAGGAGAACACGTGGCAGATGTGCTTTCTAGATCACACAAATCCCAAAATCAGCCTGGTAACTCACTCAAAGACTTATTTTAATAAAATTGCATCCTCCATATTAGTCTGATTCTGAAACTCATCTACAACGTAAGGCATTATCTTAAAGAAAAACTACTCCTGGGGACCTCAAGATACTATTAGCAACAGACAAGTATGATATTCTTGAGCACTGGTAAAATAAACTCAAAATAGCCCTAAAGTCCATGACTGGACTTAGATGGATTAACATAACTCCTCCCTGAACAAAATTCAAAGCATTCTTAAAAAAAAAAAAAAAGACACAAAAGCCAACAAGCTCCAACACATCTTCTTCTAGACCAAAAATATAAAGCTATAAATGTCTAGAAATGCCTCAAGGTGTGTAATTACTGAAGCTAATTAGCATTCTCAAAATTAAACATCCCCTGCAATGCTCAAGGGATGGAGGGGCAGAAAAGAGGTATGGCAAATGAATCCCACCAAAAAGAAAAAGTTAAGATGTATCCCACTAATAAAGAAAGAAAATAGGATTCTGGAATTAATCAATGTAACTTGCTGGGAGAAGGAAAATGATTGTCAATCTCATAAGCCACAACTAAAATGTGAAACTTTTGGTGGCTGTTATTCACTGGGAAAGTGGGAATTAATTGCGTAGGAAGCTCAGAACTGTGATGATGATTTTGTAATAAAGATAACATGAAAGATCCTTTCATTCATACCAAAAAAGTATTGTTTTAAAAAGAAAACACATTGAGAAAATCTATACTAAATCATCTTTTTCTATAAGATCACCAAAGTTGTGCCATATAGTTTTACCTCTAATTTTCACTTACCTTTATACTAACAAAGAATATAACTATGGGATCCTGGGTAAAGATTCAGTATTCTGTACTGTATAATTTTAGAGATTTGATTTCCCAGTCTGCCACTTACAAGCTGTGTGATCTTGGGCAAGTTACTTAATCTCTTGGTACCTCAGTTTCCCTTATCTGTAAAACAAAGGTAACAATAACTATCTCATGGGGCTATAAAGATTGAATGAGTTAATGTACAGGTAAAATGCTTAGACACATGGAAAGCATTTAAATAAATGTTCACTATTATTTTTGTTGTTGATATTTAGTCTTCTCTAAACGAATACAACAAGATCAGGGTAACTATTTTTAAAACTTGGAAGAATTAATACAAAAATAATATCTGTTTTATGGTTCCTCTGAAACTGAGGGACCTGCTTGGATAGAATGAACAGAATAAGTAGGCCCAGAGTGATACTGTTTTAAGATCCTCAATATGCATTTTCCTCTCAAAGACAAATATTCTGAGATGCAATCTAATATTCCTGTGCCAGAGGAATGAAGTTCCCCTCCTGCACCTACTAGGAAAATTAATGGTGCAGGAGACAAACAAGTAAATTATAATGTATTATGTTGAGTGCTAGCTAGAGCTGCTCACAAGGTTAGATGGGAATAGAGGGAGCAGGCATCTAAAGGCAAAAAATCATACCAGAGGAAAGGCTTCCAGAAGAAAGGGAGGTTTAAGTCTAATCCTCAAAGACAAATAATATTTAGCCAAATAGAGAAGTGGAGAAACAGACCTAGAGTTCCTATTTACCAGCTGGATAATTTGAGGAAAGTTACTTAATCTCTCTAAACTTCAGTTTCCTTATCTATACTTCTTTTGGAAGGCTGTGAAGAATAAATGAGATAATATATGTAAAGTACTCAGAACAGTGCCTGGAACATACTGTGAACCCAACAAACAATAATATTATTACACAGATGTGTGGGTCCCCATGATGCTTTCTCAGAACTACAAGTACTGTGTAAAGAAAGCTATTGTATAAGGCACTCACAGAAAAGTGGCTTGAGAAGAAGCTAGAAGTTAGTGGAAATAGGATCATAAAACATCTCGTGTACTAACTAAAGCTATGAGAAGTTGTAAAGGCTTTTCAGAAAGAAGTTACATCATCATATTTCTATTTTAGAAAGATTACTTTTGCTACAGTGTGGATGGCTTAGAAAAAGATAAAATAGAGGCAGAGATACTAGTTAGCAAAAGATGAGACAGACATTCTGGCTATAGAATGAGGGGATTCTGACCACAGAGGCATTAAGGAGGTAGAATCATTAAGACTTAGTGACATATTAGATGTGTGTGATGACTGTGAGAGAAGTTAAGAGGACACCCAGGGGACTGGATGACTTTGAGACGCAGCTCTCACAGTGTGGCCTGGGACCCCTAGGAATCTTCAAGACTTTTTCATGGGATCTACAAGGTCAAAACCATTTTTATAATAATACTAAAACCTTGTTTGCCCTTTTCACTCTCATGCTCTCACAGGGATACGACATTATTTTCTAAAAGCTACATGTCATGTACTATCACAACTAATTGAATGAAAAGACAGATATAAGAGTCCATCTCTGTTCTATTAACCCCAACATTAAATCAGATTTGTAAAAATGAAAAACAATGACACATTTCTCACTAAATTTTGTTGCTGTTTTGGAAAAAGTTTTTCATAAAAAATTTGCTTTTATGTTAACATGTAATGGATTTAATATCATTTTTAAATGAATAAAATTGAAAAATTTTTTCAGTTTTAATTTCTAATCCATTAATATTGCTAAGTATAACCCAAATTAAAAAAAGCTCTTTTGGAGGCCTCAATAATTTTTAAGAGTGTAAAGACATTCTGATACCAAAAAGTTTGAGAACAACTGGGGTGGATATTTCCACCACTGAGATAGGAATATTGAAGAAGAAACCAGTTTGGAAAGAAAGATGATAAAGTCTTGCTTAAAACACGGTAAATGTGACGTACCCACGGGCCGGCACAACCAAAGCGCACAAGAGGCAGTTACACCAGTGAGACTGGACATCTAGACCACCAGACTGTTATAGAAGCTGAAACCCTGGATTTTAAGGGAGAGTGCATGGTGAGAACAGTGGCAGATTAGCAGCAGAAAAGGATACTATGAGCTGAGCAGAGGCCTCAGGAACACTATTTAAGGAATAAAGAAGAGGAAGAGGACTCCACATAGAGGAAAAGAAAGTTATAAAAATTAGGAAAGAAAAGAGCACATTATTAGCTATAAATTAAAGAGAAAAAAGCTGGTCAGGGCTTTGAAGAAGAGCAAAAACCCAATTCAACATTAATAACAGCGGGGGAAAATATAATAGATAAATGAAATCCAATATTAATTCCAAAATCTCATTTTAGCCAAGTGTTTCCATCTCTTCTCATACAATACTATTTTCTTATCAGAGTTACTCGTAAACAATAGAATTATTTCAGGTTCATCTTTTTGCCTTCTTTGTTTACCGGTCAGAGGAAATGCAAACAAGTAAGAAAATGACCAAAAAGATAGAGACCGAAAGAAAAGGAAATATCCCGGATGAAATATACGAAGGGAGATGACTGAAGCAGTGACTCAATGAAGAGGCATTCATTCATCCAACAAATACTGAGCAACCATTCTGCAAGGCATCATGATAGGCAGTGTCGAAAACAGCTGACTAATATACCAAGCTGCATCCTCGGGTCATCAGCAGAAGCGACTGGAAAGAGAAATAAAACTTTTCTGATGAGACTGGCACAAGCAGAGGCAACTCTATTCCAAAGGTGGCTCTAGCAGATTCTCAGAGTTCAAAGTCATCTAATTACTGAAATTGAAATGTGTCCTAATTCCACAAAATAACTCCAAAGAAATATTTTCTTCAAGTGTTTGATAGCTATGTGGTCCTGTGGCAATGCTATATTTCTCTGAGTTTTTACACAGATAGATGCAGCTTTGAGATGTAGAGATAAATATTTAAGAAACCCTAACATATATAGTAAACCATCATAAACTCTGACATAAGCTCCAAAACTAATAATAAAGGTCAAAGGGGAATTACCTAGCTGGATGTAATTAGGCTGGAAAAGGCTCCTTCAACTGGCCAACTCTACCCTTTAAATACAGGAAAATGTGATTGTATAAATACGGCCATTCTTTCAAGAAAAGGACTATAAAGGATAAGAATAGAGAAAAGGCATATGCAAACACCCAGAATCCAGTATTACATCCAAAGTGAACCCTAAACAAGAAAGGATATATCATCATGCACAAGCAGTCATTAAAATATTTTCACATCATCATCTTGTGCTTTGGTAGCTGACCTATTTCTAGCTCTAAGCCTGTTATCTGATTGATCTTCAAACTTCTAGAAGTAGCTAGGCTTCAACAGACACTGAACAACCTCAGAAGTATCCGCCTGTCTGAGTTATATTTAGCCTCCATTTTGCACCCCCCGTCCCCATTTTTAGGACCTTGAGAATGGAAGGAAAGTTAATAGCAATGGGTATTCCTAACGTTACTGAAAACTTTGGGGGTGAGGGAGGATTTCATTTCTGACTAACAAGGAATAACAGGGATCATATTTACCTTCCTGGCAGAAACAACTAAAAAACCAGACAAAACGTGTAAAGCAATAGTGTTGTTTTTTTTTAATTGAGTTAATGATAGGTTACAATCTTGTGAAATTTCAGTTGTACATTAATGTTTGTCAGTCATGTTGTAGGTGCACCACTTCACCCTTTGTGCCCACCTCCCACCCCACCTTTCCCCTGGTATCCACTAAACTGTTCTTAGTCCATAATTTTAAATTCCTCATATGAGTCGAGTCATACACAGATTATCCTTCTCTCGCTGGCTTATTTCACTTAACATAATTCCCTCAAGGTCCATCCATGTTATTGCAAATGGAATGATTTTGTTCTGTTTTACAGCTGAGTAGTATTCCATTGTATATATGTACCACATCTTCTTTATCCATTCGTCTGTTGCTGGGCACTTAGGTTGCTTCCATGTCTTGGCTATTGTAAATAATGCTACAATAAACATTGGGGTGCATAGGACTTTTGGGATTGCTGACTTCAAGCTCTTTGGATAAATACCCAGTAGTGGGATGGCTGGATCATATGGTAGTTCTATTTTTAATTTTTTGAGGAATCTCCATACTGTTTTCCATAGTGGCTGCACCAGTTTGCATTCCCACCAGCAGTGTATGAGGGTTCCTTTTTCTCTGCAACCTCTCCAACATTTGTTACTATTAGTTTTAGATATTTTTGTCATTCTAACGGGTGTAAGGTGATATCTTAGTGTAGTTTTGATTTGCATTTCCCTGATGATTAGTGATGATGAGCATCTTTTCATGTGCCTATTGGCCATCAGTATATCTTCTTTGGAGAAATGTCTGTTCATGTCTCCAGCCCATTTTTTGATTGGGTTGTTTGATGTTTTGTTGTTGAGTTGCGAGAGTTCTTTATATATTATGGATATTAAGCCTTTGTCAGATATATGACTTGCAAATATTTTTTCCCAGTTAGTGGGTTGTTTTTTTGTTTCAATACTGTTTTCATTTGCCTTGAAGAAGCTCTTTAGTCTGATGAAGTCCCATTTGTTTATTCTTTCTATTGTTTCCCTTCTCTGAGAAGGCATGGTGTCCGAAAAGATCCTTTTAATACTGATGTCAAAGAGTGTACTGCCTACGTTTTCTTCCAGAAGCCTTATGGTTTCAGGTGTCACCTTTAGGTCTTTGATCCATTTTGAGTTTATTTTGGTAAATGGTGAAAAAGAATGGTCAATTTTCACTCTTTTACATGTGGCTTTCCAGTTTTCCCAGCACCATTTGTTGAAAAGACTTTCTTTTCTCCATTGTATGCCCTCAGCTCCTTTGTCAAAGATTAGTTGTCCATAAATGTGTGGTTTTATTTCTGGGCTTTCAATTCTGTTCCATTGATCTGTGCACCTGTTTTCGTACCAGTACCATGCTGTTTTGATTACTGTAGCTTTGTAGTATGTTTTGAAGTCAGGGATTGTGATGCCTCCTGTTTTGTTCTTTTTTCTCAGGATTGGTAAAGCAATAGTTTTTAAGACACTGGACATCAGGCAATGAAGGACAGTGATTCCTGAGAGATGGGAAACAAGGTAAGCCCTATGATTACCCAAGCTTAATGCCTAGAGAGTGTTTCCAGGTAATGTCAAAAGGAAGGGGGAGCCAGGAGGAACCCAGACAGAGTCCAACATACTCCCTGAGTAGAGAACACAGCAGTGAGAGTTTGAGAAAGCAAAGGAGTCTAGAGTTCACAGAAGAAAGTAAGCCACAGACTGGAGAAAGTATTTGCAAAACATATATCCAATAAAGGACTTATATTTAGAATATATAAAGAACTATCAAAACTCAACAGTAAAGAAACAAACAATCCAATTAGAAAATGGGCAAAAGACATGAACAGATATATTCAAAATCATTAGTAATTATGGAAATGCAAATTAAAACCACAATGAAATATCACTGCACATCTATCATAATGGCTAAAATGAAAAATCCTGACAATACCAAATGTTGGCAAGGATGAAGAAAAACTGGATCATTCATACATAGCTGGGGGGAATGTAAAATGGTGCAGCCACTCTGGAAGACAGTTTGGCAGTTTCTTATAAAATGAAATACGCAATTACCACACCACCTAGCAATTATACTCTTGGGCATTTATCCCAGACAAATAAAAACTTATGTTTATACAAAATCTGTACACAAATGTTCATAGTAGCTTTATTCATAATAGCTAAAAATTGGAACCAACCCCAAAGTCCTTCAACAGGTGAATGTTTAAACAAACTTGGGACCACCACACCATGAAATATTACTAAGCAATAAAAGGGTACAAACTACTGATATATGCATCAACTTGGATGGATTTCAAGGGAATTATGCTGAGTAGGGGGGAAAAAGGTTACATACTGTATGATTCCATTTAAGTAACATTTTTGAAATGACAATATTATATAGATGGAGAACAGATTAGTGGTTGCCAGGGTTAAAGGTTTCTGAATGAGGTAGAGGGAGGTCAAGGTGGTTATAAAAGGGTGAGAGGAAAGATTTTTGTGGGAATGGAGCTGCTCTGAATCTTCACGGTGGTTGTGGATACACAAATTCACACATGATGAAATTCCAGAGAACTACATACATACACACACACACAGAGAGACAAAGGAGTGCATGTAAAACTGGTCAAACCTGAATAAACTCTGCAGACTGTACCACTGTCAATTTCCTGGTTTTGATATGGTACTATACTTATACAAGCTGCTACCATTAGGAGAAACTGGGTGAAAGGCACATGGAACATCATTGTACATGTTTTTGCAAATTCCTGTAAATTAGACTTACAATGAAAAGTTAAAATAAATGATTGAGAAATGAAAAGATTATAGAATTAGTAGAGAAAGACATTTAAAAAGTTATTATAACCATATTCCATACGTGCAAAGGAAAAAAGCATATTAGGTAGAAGAAGTAAAAAAAAAAATCTCTGAAAAGTTAGAGATAAAAATACACTATATAAGACTAATACCAAACTAGAAATTGCAATAGAAGAAATTATGGGAAAAAAACTGGAGGACATAGTAATAGAAACTAACCAAAACAAAAGACAGAAAGAAAAAACACCGAAATAAAATGAACAAAGCCTCAGTGAACTGTGGGATAAATTAAAATTGCCTAATATATATGTCAGTGGTATTTCCCAAAAAGAAAGAGGGAAAAAATATTTAAATAAATAATAATAGAGCCAGCCCTGATGGCTTAGTGGTTAAAGTTCAGCGTTCTCATCACTTCAGCGGCCTGGGTTTGGTTCCCAGTCGTGGAACCACACCACTCGTCGTCTGTCAGCTGCCATGCTGTGGTGGCAGATCACCTAGAAGACCTAGAGGGACTTACAACCATGATGCACAACTATGCACTGGGCTTTGGGGAGGAAAAGAAAAAGAAATAATAACTTAAAAGTTTCCAAATTGGAATAAAATTATAAATACACAGATCCAAGAAGCTCAAAAAACCAAATCAAGCCACATCATTAACAAACTACCTAAAACCCATAATACAGAATAAACTTAAAAGCAGCCAGAGAAAAAGGACATATTACATACAGAGGAACAAAGACGAAGATGACAACAGAATTCTCACTGGAAACTACTCAAGTCAGAAGACAATGGAGTAGAATCTTAAAAGACTGAAGGAAAAAAATTGTCAATCAAGAATTCTATGCTCACAGAAAACATCTTTCAAAAATGGGGGCAAAATAAAGACTTTTTCAGACAAACAAAAGCTGAAAGAATTCATCAGCAGCAGACAAATATGATAATAGATGGAAACCTGGATCTACAAAAGGAATGAAGAGCACCAAAAATGGTCACAATGTGGGTGAATGGAAAAGCCTTTTGTTTGGTTGTTATTTAAATATTTTTTTTAATTATCAACTATTCAAAGAAAGAATAATTTAAAATATATTGTATTATGTGTCTATACAAGTAAAACATATGGCCAGAAGAGGACAATGGCCAGAACAAAAGAAACAGAAGTTGAACTATTGTAAGGTCTTATAATATACATGAAGCAGTATAACATTACCTTCAAGTAGAATGCATGGCCTGTAACTGGAAAAATGGCAATCAACAGACATTCACTTAGGAATCCCAGACAATGGGCTTACTAGATAGACTTTAAACCACCATTTTAAAAAGGACCAAAAAAGGAGGGGCTAGATTCATGGCCTAGTGGTTAAGCTCAGCGCCCTCCACTTTGGTGGCCCAGGTTTGGTTCCCAGGCATGGACCTACAGCACTTGTTGGTGGCCATGCTGTGGCGGCGACCCACATACCAAAAACAGAGGAAGACTGGCACAGATGTTGGCTTAGGGTGAATCTTCCTCAAGCAAAAAGTGGAGGATTGGCAACAGATGTTAGCTCAGGCCATATCTTCCTCAGTAGAAAAAAAAAAGAGAAAAGAAAAAAAAAGGAAAGGAAACTATGACTAAAGAATTAAAGGAAAAGTATGAGAACAATGTCTCACCAAAAACAGATTATTAATAGAAGACAGAAATTGTAAAAAGGAAATAATAGAAATTTTGGACTTGGAAAGTACAATAATGAAAATGAAAAACATCACATCAATAGAGGGGTTAGACAAAGGATGTGAGCAGGGAGAAGAAAGAATCAATACACTAGAAGCTGGGTCAATCACTGTTATCCAGTCTGAGGAAGAGAAAGAAAAAAGAATAAAGAATGAAGAAGGCCCCAGAGGCCTGTGGGACAACATCAAAGATAGCAACAAATGATACTGGGAGTCCTGTGAGAGGAGAGCTAAGGGAAGGAAGAATATATAATGAAATAATGGCCAAAAATTTCTCAAATTTAATTTAAAACACTAAGTCTACAAATCTGAGAAGCTCATCAGAAACCATGGAGGCCAGAAGGCAGTGAGAAGACATATTCAAAGTGTTGAAAAAAACAAAAAGGCTATCAACTAAGAATTCTATATCCAGCAAAATTATCCTTTAAAAATGAAGGAGAAATTGACATTCCCACATAAAAATGAGAGGACTCATCACTAGCAGATCTAGTCTACAAGAAATACTAAAGAGACACAGTCAGGCTGAAATAAAAGAACACTACGCAGTAATTCAAATCCAAATGAAGAAATAAAGAGTAGTGGTAAAGGTAACTACATAGGTAAATGTAAAAGACAGTCTAAATATATTTGTTGTTTGTGACTCTTTTTTTCTATCTGATTTAAAAGACAACTGCATAAAGCTATAATTATAAATCTGTTAATGGGCAAACAACATATAAAGATGTAATCTGTATGATAATAGCACAAAAGAGGGGAGAGGGAACAGAAACATACAGACACAAAGTCTTGTATACTACTATAATTGAGTTGGTATTAATTGAACTACATTCCTACAAATTAAGACATTAATCGTAATCCCCAGGGCAGTCACTAAGGAATATCTCATAAAGGGAATCCACAAAACCACATAAATAACATCATACTTAACAGTGAAAGACTGAACGCATTCACCCCAAGATCAGTAACAAGTCAAGGATGTCCACTTTTGCCACTTCTATTCAACATTGCACTGGCGATTCTAACTAGGGCAATGAGTGAAGAAAAAGAAAGCAAAAGCATTCAGATTGGAAAAGAAGTAGTAAAACAATCTCCATTTGCAAATGACATGATCTGTATGTAGAAAATCCTAAGAAATCCACTAAAAACGAATAAACAAGTTCAGCAAGGTTCCAAGATAGAAGGTCAATATACAAAAATTGATTGTATTTATTTTATTGAGGTCATAAAATTTCATAACATTGTGAAATTTCAGTTGTACATTATTATCTGTCCATCACCAAACATATGTGCCCCTTTACTCCTTATGTCCACCCCCAACCGCCTTCCTCTCTGGTAACCAGTACATTGTTCTCTTTGTCCATGTGTTTGTTTATCTTCCACATACAAGTGAAATTATACGCTATTTGTCTTTCTCTGCCTGGCTTATTTCACTTAACATAATATCTTCGAGGTCCATCCATGGTGTTGCAAATGGGACGATTTGTCCTTTTTATGGCTAAGTAACATTCTATTGTGTATATATAGATATATATATATATATCTATATATATATACACACATCTTCTTTATCTATTCATCAATTGTTTGGGCACTTGGGTTACTTCCACATCTCGGCTATTGTGAATAATGCTGCAATGAACATAGGGGTGCATAAGTCTCTTTGAACTGTTGATTTCAAATTACTTGGATAAATACCCAGGAGCAGGATAGCTGGGTCATATGGTATTTCTATTTTTAATTTTTTGAGAAATCTCCATACTGTTTTCCATAGCGGCTGCACCAGTTTGCATTCCCACCAGGAGTGTATGAGTTTCCTTTTCTCCACATCCTCTCCAACATTTATTATTTTTTGTCTTGGTAATTATAGCCATTCTAACAAGTGTAAGATGATATCTCAGTGTAGTTTTGATTTGCATTTCCCTAACAATTAGTGATGTTGAACATCTTTTCATGTGCCTGTTGGCCATCTGTATATCTTCTTTGGAAAAATGTCTATTCATATGCTCTGCCTATTTTTTGATCAGGTTGTTTGTTTTTTGTTGTTGAGTCATATGAGTTCTTTATATATTTTGGAGATTAACCCTTTGTCAGATATATGATTTGCAAGATTTTCTCCCAGTTGGTGGGCTGCTTTTTCATTTTATTCCTGATTTCCATTGCTTTGCAGGAGCTCTTTAGTCCTATGAAGTCCCATTTGTTTACTTTTTCTTTTGTTTCCTTTGCCCGAGTAGACATGGTATTCAAAAAGATGTTTCTAAGACCAATGCCAAAGAGTGTACTGCCTATATTTTCTTTTAGGAGTTTTATGGAGAGTAACATCAGAGTAAACTTTCCCAGTAATCTTCCCCCTTCAACATACAAGGAAAAATCATCCATACTCCAACAGAGGACACCCAAACACAACACAAATAATGTTGAAGACACACACGCAGCCATACAATGGAGGGCGGAGAGGTTGGAGCCCCCCTTAGAGGAGGTGGAAAGGTGTAAGAGAAAACTTCACTCCCTCCTCTAAAGACTGCAATCCGGGACCATGGGAGGCCTCTGAGAGGGAAGGAACAGGGGAAGGGACGTTCATTTGTGGGAACATCAAGGATCCCTAAGGGTCTCTGCAGCCTAGAGGGAAGCCCTCTACCAGGGCAAAAGCTTTTGCGGGGGGTGAACTCATCAAGCCAACACCCCAGGAGAGCAGATAGCGAGAGCAGAGTGAGAAAACCCTGAGAGCACACAGGAGAAGGCGCCCCTCCTCCCACCCGCCCAGCACAGCTCCACTGCTGGGGATCTCGGCTGAAGGCAGAGGGCTCAGGATACACAGCTCTTGACCCCCACTCAGTGGGGATAGGAGGTACCTGCGACCAAACAATACCAGGATGCATAAAAACAAAGCCACCCCCTCTAGCAATATCAAACATTCTATCAAATCTCCAGACCAGAGAGAAAATGACAAGTACCCAGAATTCAGTCCTGAGGATGCAGAAATATGTAATCTAAATGACAAAGAATTCAAAACGGCTATCATCAAAAAACTCAATGAGGTAAAAGAGAATGTAGAGAAACAATTCAATGAGTTCAGGAGCTACTTCACAAGAGATTGAAACTATGAAGAAGAATCAATCAAATATTAGAGATGAAAGACACAATGGAAGAAATAAAACAAAATACAGAGTCCCTCAATGCTCAAATTGACATCATAGAGGAGCGTATCAGCATAACTGAAGACAGACATGTTGAAATGCTCCAGACAGAGGAGGAAAGAGAACTAAGACTAAAAAGAAATGAAGAAAGTCTCAGAGAGGGGCTGGCCTGGTGGCACAGTGGTTAAGTGCACACATTCCACTTTGGCAACCCAGGGTTCACTGGTTCAGATCCCAGGTGCAGACATGGCACTGCTTGGCATGCCATGCTGTGGTAGGTGTCCCATATATAAAGTAGAAGAAGATGGGCATGGATATTAGCTCATGGCCATTCTTCCTCAGAGAAAAGAGGAGGATTGGCAGCAGTTAGCTCAGGGTTAATCTTCCTCAAAAAAAAAAAAGAAAGAAAGAAAGAAAGAAAGTCTCAGAGAAATATCTGACTCAGGAAATGCAACATAAGAATTACAGATGTTCCAGAAGGAGAAGGAGAATGGCGTAGAAAGAGTATTCAAAGAAAGAATGGCAGAGAACTTCCCAAACCTAGGGAAAGAGATGGATATTCACATGGAAGAGGCTTCCAGATCTCCTAGATGTCAATGCAAAAAGACCTACTGCAAGGCATATAATAGTAAAACTGGCAAAAATTAATGACAAAGAAAGAATACTAAGGGTAGCAAGGCAGAAGAAAATAACCTACAAAGGAACCCCTATCAGGCTTTCAGAGGATTTCTCTGCAGAAACCTTATAGGCTAGGAGAGAATGGAATGACATGTTCAAATCTTTGAAAGACAGAAAGTTTCAGCCAAGAATACTCTATCCAGCAAAAATATCCTTCAGATATGATGGAGAAATAAAAACTTTCCCAGACAAACAAAAGTTAAGGGAGTTCGTAGCCATGAGACCTCTCCCCATTACGAGAAATCCTCAGGAAGGCCCTCATACCTGAGGCAAAAAAACAGGGAGAAAGGGTTACAAAGGACGGAGTAAGGAGATAAATAGGTAGACAGAATCAGAATAGGATAGCAAATACTCAAGTATAGCATTAAAGATAAAGGGAAGGAAAACACCAAAAACAGAAATAATCCTGTCATTTTAACCACAAACTCACAACACAAGATGGAATAAGGTATGAGAAAAACAACTTAGGAGGGGAGGAGGAAAGGGATTGAATTGGTTTAGACTGAGGAAATAAGAGGCCATCAGAAAATGGTCTATATTATACACGAGATTCTGAATACAAACCTCATGGTAACCACTAAACAAAAAAGTAGAACAGACACAAATAATAAATAAGGAGAAAACAAAGAAACACATCATAAAAAACTATATAATTCCATGGGTAGGCCAAAACACACACGACAAGAAACAAAGGAAATGCAGGAGAACTGGAAAACAAGTGATACAATGGCAGCACTAAGCCCTCATATATCGATAATCACCCTAAATGTAAATGGATAGGAGTTTTATGGTTTCATGTCTCACCTTCAAGTCTTTCGTCTATTTTGAGTTAATTTTTGTCTACTTTCATTCTTTTGCATGTGGCTATCCAGTTTTCCCAACACTGTTTATTGAAGAGACTTTCCTTTCTCCATTGTATGTTCTTAGCATCTTTGTTGAAGATTAGCTATGTAGATGTGAAGTTTACTTTTGGGCTTTCAATTCTCTTCCATTGATCTCTGTGTCTGTTTTTGTGCAGCACCATGCTGTTCTGATTACTATAGCTTTGTAGTATATTTTGAAGTCAGGAACTGTGATACCTCCGGCTCTGTTCTTTTCTCTCAGGATTGCTTTAGCTACTCAGGGTCCTTTGGTGCCCCATATGAATTTTAGGATTCTTTGTTCTATTTCCATGAAGAACGTCATTGGGATTCTGATTGGAATTGCAGTGAATCTGTAGATTGCTTTACATAGATGAACATTCTAACAATGTTTATTCTTCTAATCCATATGCATGGAATATCTTCCCATTTCTTTATGTATCATTGATTTCTTTCAATAATGTCTTATAGTTTTCACTGTATATGTCTTTCACCTCCTTGGTTAAATTTATTCCTAGCTATTTTATTCTTTTTGTTGCCACTGTAAATGGGATTGTGTTCTTGACTTCTCTGTTAGTTTGTTATTAGAGTATAGAAATGCAATGATTTTTGTAAGTTTGTTTTGTACCCTGAAACTTTGCTGTAGTTGTGGATTATTTCTAATAGTTTTCTGATGGTTTCTTTAGGGTTTTCTATATATAAAATCATGTCATCTGCAAATAGCAAGAGTTTCACTTCTTCATTGCCAATTTGGATACTGCTTATTTCTTTTTCTTGCCTAATTGCTCTGGCCAAAACCTCCAGTACTGTGTTGAATATGAGTAGTTTAAGATTGCTTATTTGCAATTTTTCTTATTTGTTAAGGTAGGCCCATATTGCTAGGAAATTTCCCACTTAAGACTGCTTATGCTGCATCCCATGAGTTCTTATGGTGTGTTTTCATTTTCATTTGTCTCCAGATATTTTTTGATTTCTCCTTTAATTTCTTCAATGATCCATTGGTTGTTCAAGTAGCATGTTGTTTAGTCTTCACAAATTCGTCACTTTCCCAGCTTTTTTCTTGTAGTTGACTTCTAGTTTCACAGCATTATGGTTAGAAAAGATGCTTAATATGATTTCAATCTAACTGTATTTTTATATATAAGCAAAAAACAATCCAAATATGAAATTGTGGGGAAACAACATTCACAATAGTAACAAAAAAAAATACTTAGGTATAAACTTAACAAAAGAAGTGTAATGGAGTAGCATTTTAAAAAAAGTGTAAGACTTGTATATTGAAAACCACAAACTATTACTGATCGAAATTAAAGAAGATCTAAATAAGGGGAAGATATCCCATGTTAATGGATTGGAAGACTTCATACTGCTAAGATGGTACACTCCCAAAATTGAGTTACAGATTCAATGCAATCCCTACCAAAATCCTAGCTGGGCTTTTTGCAGAAACTGGCAAACTGCTTCTAAAATTCACATGGAAATGCAAGGCACCTAGAATAAACAACACAATCTTAACAAACAAGAACAAAACTGGAGGACTCATATTTCTCAATTTCAACTTACCACAGAAAACTATAGTAATCAAAACAGTGTCATAGTGAAACAGAATTGAAAGCCCAGAGATAAACCCTTACATTTATGGTCAACTCATTTTCTACAAGTGTGCCAAGGCAATCAAATAGGCCAAGGATAGTCTTTGCAACAAATGGTGCTTGAACAAGTAGATATCTATGCATAAAAAAATAAAATTTGAATCATAGCTTACATCATACACAAAAATTAACTCAAAATAGATCACAGGCCTAAATGTTAACATCTAAAACTATAAAACTCTTAAAAGAAAACACTGGAATAAATCTCTGTGGCCTAGGGCTAGGCAAAACCTTCTCAGACATGACACTAAAAGTATAAGCAACAAAAGAAAAAATAGATCAGGTGGACTTCATCAAACTTAAAACTGTTGTCTTAAGCAAAACCATCAAGAAAGTGAAAAGACAACTCATAGAATGGGAAAAAATACTTGCAAATCATGTATCGAATAAAGTGCTTGTATCCAGAAAAAAGAACTCTTACAACTCAATAATAAAAAGACAAGTTATTTGGGGTGGTCCCAGTGACACAGTGGTTAGGTTTGCACACTCTGCTTTGGCACCCCAGGGCTCATGGGTTCAGATCCTGGGCATGGACCTACACACTGCTCATCAAGCCATGCTGTAGCAGCATCCCATGTGCAAAACAGAGGAAGATGGGCACAGATGTTAGCTTAGGGACTGTCTTCCTCAAGCAAAAGGAGGACGATTGGCAACAGATGTTAGCTCTAGGCCAATCTACCTCACAAAACAAATAAAATAAAATAAATAATAAAAAGACAAGTTATCCAATTTTTTAAAAAGCAAAGGATTTAAGTATACATTTCACCAAAAAGGATATATAAAGGGACAACAAGTACATGAAAAGATGCTCAATATCATTCTGTCATCAGGGAAATGCAAATCAAAACCAGGAGATACTATGTGACACCCACTAGGATGGCAAGAATCAGAAACACAGACAATAAGAAGTTTGGTGAGGGTAGACAAATGGGGACCCTCATACACTACTGGTGGGAATGTAAAATAGTGCAGCCACTTTGGAAGCAGTTTGACAGTTCCTTAAAATGTTAAAGACAGAGTTACCATATGATCCAGCAATTGCACCCCTAGGTATATACCCAAGAGAAATGAAAACATATGCCCACGCAAAAACTTGTACATAAATATTTATAGCAGCATTATTCATAGTATCCAAAAAGTGTAAACAAATCAGATCTCCACCAATGGATGAATGGATAAACAAAATGTGATATATCCACACAATGGAATATTAGTCAGCCATAAAAAGGAACAAAGTACTGGTACATGCTACAACTTGGTTGAACTTCGAAAACATTACACTAAATGAATGAAGCAGATGCGAAAGGTCATATATTGTCTGATTCCTTTTATATGACATATCCAGACTAGGTAAATCCATGGAGACAGAAAGCAGATTAGAAGTTACCGGGTGATAGGGTGTACAGGGGAATAGGGAGTGATTACTTAATGGATTTGGGGTGGTTTATGGAGTGATGAAAAAGTTTTGAAACCGGAGAGAGTTACTGGTTACATAACATTGTAAATACACTAAAAGCCACTGAACTGTATAATTTAAAATTGTTAATTATATGTTATATGAATTTCACTTCAATTAAAAAAAAGAAATCCACTTGGAGGGAAAAAAGTGTATGTTCATACAAAGATTTGTACACAAATACTCATAGCATAGCTTTATTGTAATTGCCAAAAGCTGGATCAACCCAAATGTGCATCAGCAAATGAATGGATAAATAAATTGTGTTATAGCTATAAAAGAGATTGCAACTCAGCAATAAAAAGGAATAACCTATTGATACATGCAACAATATAGATGGACTTCCAAATAATTATGCTTAGTAAAGAAAACCAAACCAAAAATAAATAAATGTAAGTATACACTTTACAATTCCATTTATATAAAACTCTAGACAATGTAAACTATTCTATAGTGACAGAAAGTTGATAAGCAGTGGCCTGGAGATCATGAAGGTTAGGGGAAGGATTACAAATAGGGATAAGGAAATTTGTGGGGGTGACGAATACATCTAATATCTTGATTGTGGTGATAGTTTCATGGATGAACACAGATGTTAAAACTTAACAAATTGTACACTTTTACTATGTATAGTTTATTTATTTAATATGTACAGTCAATTGTACCTCAATTAAGCTCTTTTTTGAAAAAGATAGGCAAAGGGGAAATAGGGCAACATACTCATGCTCACCACTCAATCACTGATAAGGTGGTAATAAAAAGCAGTTTTACTTTACTGCTGAATGTACAGACAACACCTGGCAAAATTAAACATGGGGACCACTGAAAGTAGCATATAAATTTGTATTTTTATAAACTTAAAAATACTTCCATTAACCTACATTATAATTTCGGAGATGCTCAATCATTTTTGACTGATCTTCAGTCAGTAGTGCTAGAAACTCTCCCACTTCTGGCAAGTACTACGGTTAATGTGATCTGTAAATAAGCATTTAGATACACCAAGAAAGGTCCTACAAGAAACCCTAATAAGGTTCCTAAAAGCTAAAAATACCTGTGAACAATATCTCAAGTGTGACAAAATTAACAAAAAGACTCCTATTATCTATATTAATCACCTCTTAAGAATTTCCTAGTTATAGATATTTACCTTTTGTAGATATTTACTCAAATAAATTTAAACTATTTCAAAACTTTTTATCTACTTTCTAAAAAATTAGATAAGTTTTAAGGTTAAAACCCTACGCTGGATTTTTCTTTACCAAAAAGTATGTCCACTGTTTTAAAGACAAACAAAAGTATGATGCATTCACTAGTGGGAGAAAGTTATGGAAATGGGGGTGAAGTTTAATCAGTCCAAACCACTTTACATTCATGATATTTATGCCAGGTGAGGAATGACATTATCTAACCCAAGCTACCATCATCTCTCACTTCCACTACAGCAGGAGACTTTATTTTTTAATTCAGCTGAACTCAATCTTGGTGGACTCTCAATGTCTCAATTTCTTCATCTATTAAATAGGTACAATAACATTTGCAACCTCATGAGGTTGTGAGAGGATTAAATGAGAATACAAGTACAGCACTAAGTTTGTTGTCTGCACATAAAAAGTTCTCCACAAACGTTACCTATTATTACCTGCATAAATGTTCAGCCTCCATGAGTCCAGTGCTGGAATGGCATCACATATAAGAAACAAGTCTAACCTCAAAAAAAAAAAAAAAAAAAAACCAAAAGTAAGTTAAAAGCAATTTAAATCTTAATATATTGACACTCTCAAAATAAAGAGATCTATTTCAAAATCCACAGCAGCTCCTTAATATCTTCTTTCCCAATTCCTTTTGCTCACAATGTTTCTCATAACCATATGCTCGTCCTGAACCCTCTACATACATCCCTACTCTTACTTCACAATAAAACACTCTGCTCATTTGGCTCTTTCCCCTCTATTGATCCCCTACAAGCAGTTCTCAGTCCACTTTCTAATATAAATTAATCCTCCAGTTTTACTCCTAGAAATTCTTCAGCTATTTTTTTACCCATCATCCTTTTACAAAATAGATCTAGAAACTGAGCTAAGAGGTCTAGAATCTCTCTTAGTAGGTGAGAAGCAAAAGTTAAGAGAGGCCAGAGACAGAATTTTTCGAGTAGAAATAAATACTGCAAACACAAAATTTAATATATCCTCACCCCAACTGCAGTATTTATTATTATTATTATTATTATTATTGCTATTACAGGAGTCTAAAGGCTGGCTGCTGCTTAATCCACCTTAGGAACCCTGAGTGCTGAGTGCCACCACTGGAACCCTTAATATACCCAAGCCAGTCTGTGTTCTTGGAAGCCCTCAAAATACCCAACCCCACTGTGTTCTACGCTGAAGTGAGGAGTATCCCTAACTCATCATTTTGTTTTACACCATCCCATGAATATCACATCACTAACATCTGCCTTCCCAATATCATACTAAGATTTCTACGAAAAAGCTCTTCTAGTTTCTTCAGAGCCCCTAGACCTCAGGGCTCTGGCATCAGAGATGTGTGGAAGCTTGGTTAGGGTTGCCAGGCATGGGTAGAGGATATTGCCCTTCCTCTTTTCACTACCAACCCTGATCCTGAAACATTGCTTGTATGGTTAATTTCTTCCCAGGAAATGCCTTGTTCTCCCCTATGCAAAGAAATTACTAGTTGCCTTTGCTCACAGCCCCTCAAGCCATGCCCAGTAGTGTCTGATTTTTAAGCGGGCACAGAGGGTTCACACTGAGAGGCTTGCCACACCAAGAGATCACTTCCCCAACTCTGAGTCAGAGAATCAGGAGCAGCATAATTCAAAGCACACACTAGTACTTATTGCTGTGATGGTTTTCTTGGCCTATTTGTAATCTTAACAAAATTAAAAGTGGAATACTTTCTAAAAGAAGTTCAGTTCCTTTCTGTTGTCCACCCTCTACAACCCCCATCCACCTTGCAGTTTTTTAATAAAATGCAACACCCTCTTAACTAGTCTCTCTAATTCCACTCTGGGCCTCTGCTGTTCTCCCCAGAGAAGCACGAGTGGTCTTTTAAAAATGTAAATCAGATCATTCAGGTTTCTTGCTCAACCAGCTTCCTCCAAACAATGGCTTCCCATCATCCCAAGCAAGGGCTATAGAGCCCTACAAAATCTGGCCCCTGCCTATTCTTGAACACACCAAACCACATACTCTTCACCAGGCCTTTGTATTTGTGGTTCATCTTGCCTAGAACACTTCTCTCCCATCAAGGAAATGCTGTTCTGCCTCCTTTCAAGTAATACTTCATGTCACTACGAAGTGGTCTTCCCTGACCACCCAATCTGATATATCCCCTTCTCCAGGACTCTCAATCACATCATCACATCTATTTCCTTCACAGCACTTATCATAATCTGTAATTGTCTTATTTACTTATTTGAAAATTGTCTATTTTTTCAAACAAGAATGTAAGCTCTTTGAGGGCAGAAATTTTTCGTGTCTTATTCATATCCATACCTCCAGTGCCAAACAGTGCCTGACATATAATAAGCACTGAAACCATTTTCTAATTGTTTGATTCATTTACAAAGCTAAGTACCACTTCTGAAGCAAACTTAGGTTTTTTAAAACTTACTTGTACAGCCAATAAGATGGCCCAGCTGTCAAAACCCTGCATTCTCTTGCTCATTCTAACAACTTGCCTTGTATTCACCAAAAGCTCCCATCCTTCCTCAGAAGGTAAAATGTGCACTCAGAAAATAAGATGGCAATTCTATCCGGCAACACTGTTCTCTGGGTCTGTGGCAGCAGCAACTGCCAAAGATCTGGCTACCAGCATTGTAGTGAGCAGTGCCTCACAGCCCAGAACAACCAGGCTAAACTGACCCAAGCTGCAAATGCCTGTGAAAGAATCACGGTCGATGAGAGATCTGTGAAGCACTCCAAATGCCTTAAAGATAACCTCACAGGAGTGGGAAGATTCAGTTCAGCCATCTGACTAGTGGTGCATTCTATAAAGCCTTAATAATGACCCTGTCACCATAAAAACAGATACTTTTGTCCTAGCCTTCTAATCAGCTGCATTTAGCAGCCAACATCCATCTTTTGCAATAAAATGCCACCTTTGAGTTCCTATTCCTATCAAATTATCACTGGGTTTGGGCAATAGATAAATCAGAAACTACAGTTAACAAATCTACTTATCTGGGACCCCAGGCAATTAATTAAACTTACTTGGAAAAGGAGAATAGCCTCTAGTCACCTGGATCTTAACAACTGTAACACTTGGGCACACCAAAATGGCTATAATCTGAAGAACAGCCGCATGTCACTTCCCATGGTGCTCCTATACTGAAAGTGACCTTCCCCTTCCAAAATAAATAATGTTTAAAGTCAGCTGAATCTTGAACAATGACTCTGACTTTTCTCTAAAATAAGGGCTATGACAGCTACCTTAGTGAGAGGCCCAATAAACTCAGGGCAAGGGGCTCATTGTGCTGACACTGTCACCTCATCTAGGACTTCAGCTGATTCATCCCGACGGGCTGACAGGTCACTGACATCTCCACCTTGCCCAAGACTCTTGTTTATTTCACATATAAAAACACTGTCTACTCAGGACAACTGCAATCCAGACACCTTCTCCTGCTATGAAGCCTTTCCCTTCCTGACTTCATTGAGCATCTTTGGAAAATTTTTTTAAAAACCTGTCATTTCAGGCGCCTATTAGTAACTCTGGGTGACTAACAAGACATGGAGGAGCGGGGAACAGAGCCCATAAAAGGACCGGAGTGTTAACCCTCAGCAATTACCAATTCTTTAAAAAAGGATTTAAAAAGATCAAAACCACCTGGGGAAGAAATTGCTTCAGCATTAACAGATGTTTGATATTATTACGGTAATTTGGAAAACAGTTGCAAAGTCAGGACTTGAAAATATCTAATCCTTGGCCACACCAAGTAATCTCAGAAGACATCCTTTAACCCAGTAAGCTTTGTTCTAAGATGAACTTCAAGAAGAAATACAAGTCAGGCAATTACAAAAAAACCACAAACTATCCACTACATTTAAACAGAAGGGAGGGAGGAAGGGAGGAAGAAAGAGAGAGAGAGAGAGAGAGGGAAAGAGAAAGAGGAACAAGGAAGAACGATGCCCACTGTTATAGATTAAACATGGCGATAAATTATTTGCAGCAATCCCCATCAAGAAGTAGAGTTCCTTTCCCCACCCCCTGAATCTGAGCTGGCCTCATGACTTGCTTTATCCAATAATATGCAGTATGAATGATACTGCTCAATTTCTGAGCCCAGGCCTTAAGAGACCTTCCACTCTCGCCCTCTTGGAACCTAGACACCATGCAAGGAAGTCAAGACAGCCTGCAGGAGAGGCCATAGCACCCTGGATGGCAGCTCCAGCCCAATGCTGGACAATGTTGGAGTGAGACTATCCAGGCACAACTTCACCTAGCCAATCTGCCAAGTGAACACAAACACATGCCCTACTATACACACACATCCCTCCTTAAAATCCTTCAAAGACTCCCCACTGCCTATAGGATAAATTCTGCACCCCTGAGCAGGGTACTTAAGTTCCTTTATTATCTGGCCCCTGGCTACCTCTTCTCTCTCTCCACACATCCTGCGTTCCATAACAAATTACTTGTAGTTGACCTAGAAAGCTATGCTTTTTCTCACTTCAGTATCTCTGGATATATAATGCACCCTCTATCTAGAACAGCAGTTCTCGAAGTATGGTCTCAGGAGGTCTACAAGGTCAAACTATTTTTAGAATAACAAAATGTTATTTTTCATAATAACACTAAGATGTTATTTGCCTTTTTCACCATGGTGACAAAAGCAATGTAGGTCTAACTGCTAGTGCCTTTGCATAAATGACGGCAGGGGCATCAAACTGTATGAGTAACATATTTTTCATCACCCCACATTTGCAGTTTAAAAAAGAACAATAAATTTTACTCACAAATGTCCTTGATAAAGCAGTAAAAATTAATAATTTTATTAAATTTCCACCCTTGAGTACATGTCTTTTTAATATTCTAAGTGACAAAATGGAAAGTAAGCATAAAGCACTTCTGCTGCATATCAAAGTACAGTAATAATCTCAAGGAAAAGCAACTGAGCTGCAAGCTGAACCACTTTTTTCATGAAATACTATTATTTCTTGAGGAAGCAAGTGACAGGCAAACTACGGTTATTCAGACTTGGGTATGAGGCAATATTTTTCACAAAAATGAACGAGGGGCCAGGCTGGTGGTGCAGCGGTTAAGTTCGTGCATTCCGCTTCAGCAGCACAGGTTCACCGGTTCGGATCCTGGGCATAGACCTAAGCACCGCTTATCAAGCCATGCTGTGGTAGGTGTCCCACATAAAATAGAGGAAGATGGGCACAGATGTTAGCTCAGGGCTAATCTTCCTCAAAAAAATAAAATAAAATAAAAAGAACAAAGTGAGCCTGTTACGAAAGAAAACAAATGATGATAGTATTTCTTGCCAGTGATAAAATTGAAGCTTTTAAGCTAAAATCAGAATTTTGAAAACGTGTATCTGCTGTGAGCTTGACAGCTTCTGAATACTTTAAGACTTTCCTGATGAAATGGTGGTGATATTAATGAATGTGATTTTTTTTAGTTGTATAATGAACTATGTCAAACATTTGGAAAATCTGCATAACTCATTGAACCATTATTTTCCAATTAACCAATTCAAGATGTTTCAAAAATCATACACGGGTAAAAGAGCCATTCAATGTACAAGACAGATAAATGATTTTAATGTCACCAAGTACAAAAATTCATTAACATGGTTTCAGATTCTACATTGCAAGTAACTTTCAGGAAATAACCACTTGTTGAGTTTGGATATAGTATCAAAGAACATTCATAATTACCTGAACAAGTTATTAAAATATTCCTCTCTTTTCCAACTACATATCTCTGAGGCTGAATTTTCTTCATATATTTCAACCAAAATGACATATTGTAACAGAATGAATGCAGATGCAGATATGAGAATCCAGCTGTCTTCTATTGAACCAGACACTAAAGAGATCTGCAAAAATGTAAAACTCTATCCCTCCTACTTCTCACTAAATTTTTTGTTTTAAAAAAGTTATATATTAATATGTAAAGAGCTTATTATTTTAATGAATTAATAAATATTTAAATATTTTCTTAGTTTTAATTTCTAATACAGTAAATATAATCCACATAAATAAAAGTTCTTTAGAGTCTGTAATAATTTTTAAAAGAGTTAAAAGGTCAGAGACCAAAAAGTTTGAGAACTGCTAATCTAGAATTTCCCCTGCCCTACTTGCTCTTCAAGGCTCTGCTCCTCCAGAAAGCCTTCCCTGATAGCTTAGGTAGAGTTACTCCACTATATTTGCTTACAGTGGAGAGCGAAGATCACACTCATAGGCACTCAATTAATGGTGTGTTGAATGAACAAGGCTAAAATGCAACGCAATGCTCAGTGCTCCACTCAGGGATGAAACAACTTCAAATTGGTTATTTTGTATATATGCACCATGACTAAATCCTCTCTCTCAAATCTTGAATCAACTGCTGGTAGAAATGTAAACTCCATATATTTTTGGAAGGCAATTTTACAATATCTATAAAAATTACAAAAGTATATGCCTTTAGAAATTTATCTTAACAATTATTCCAAATATGCAAAATGACATACATACAAGATTATTCATGCAGCACTGTTTGTAACTGCAAAAGACTGGGAAAAAATCAAAATGTCCTTTAACAAGAGAGTGATAAAATAAGCAATACATAAACACATCCCATAAGACTCTGAAGACATGAAGAATAAGGAAATTCTTGACGTACTTACAAGTTATATCGCTAAGTGAAAAGAGCAAGACAGAATCATTTTTCTAATAAGGAAGAAAAAGAATATATATACATGTCTACATGTGTATGTATATTTTATGATTAAAAGTACACAGAATGCACAAAAACTGGTAATATTAATTGCCTCTGGAAAGAGGAATTGAATGACGTGGGTTATAGGAGCAAGAAAACTTCACGCTACTTTTTTCTATCCTTAGAATTTTGAACCATGTAAATGTAATGCCAATCCAAAAAGTAAATCTAAAAATCTCTAAGAATCTTCATTTCACATAAGGAATAACTTCTCATTTTTTCTCTAGTCTCAAAAGATATCAATCCCTAATTTTCAACTATATGTTCAATACCGCCTAAAGCAGATATCTATAACTGACAGAGAATAAGAGCTGCCACCATGAAGCCTCTGAAGTAAGCAAGCCTTTGCGTTCAGTGGTTAACTAATGATTCTGGGGTAGGGTCAGGATCTTTATCTTTTACCTTACATACTTTTGAATTATTTAAATTTCTTACAATTATTTTTGTAATTTGAAAAATGCCAATCTCTGTAAGATTGAAGACAGTAAACAGAAAATCTATAGTCCTGACCTTAATTGGAAATATTAATACGAACTTGTGATACACTTTTTTTTTTTTTAAGATTTTATTTTTTCTTTTTCTCCCCAAAGCCCCCCGGTACATAGTTGTGTATTTTCAGTCATAGGTCCTTCTGGTTGTGGCATGTGGGATGCCGCCTCAGTATGGCCTGACAAGTGGTGCCATGTCCACGCCCAGGATTCAAAATGGCAAAACCCTGGGCCGCTGAAGCAGAGCGCACAAACTTAACCACTCGGCCACAGGGCCAGCCCCATGATATACTTTCTTTAAAAAAAAAAAAGGGGCCGGCCCATGGCCGAGTGGTTAAGTACACGTAGTCCACTTCGCCAGCCCAGGGTTTGCCAGTTCCAATACTGGGTGCAGACCTAGCACTGGTCATCAAACCATGCTGTGGTGGCATCCCACATAGAAGAACAAGAATGACCTACAAGTAGGATATACAACAATGTACTGGAGCTTTGGGGAGAAAAAAAAAAAGGAAGATTGGCAACAGATGTTAGCTCAGGGCCAATCTTCCTCACCAAAAAAAAAAAGCAAAGCATTTTTTTTAAAACGTCACTTTATTTCCTAGGCTTGTTTACTGAAAATGACAAGAAACAACGACCAAACCACTAAGCAAATGAGTACCTCTTGCACCCAGACTGTGGTCTCTAAAAATCTTTTCCCCATAAAGGAAACAGGGTTTTAGGGGCAATGGCTGATCCATGCCCAGGAATGGAAATGTAATGGATGATGTGAGAACATCATGTCAGCCAGAAAACAAAGAAACTATCAAAGAATGATAGGATCACAACAAAAAGACATTGCAGCCAACTTGAGCAGATTCCCATTTGCCAAGTTGAAACAATCAATGAGACATCAATAAGGATAAAACTGAAATTGGTTGAAACACATAAATATGCTTAAATTGGAAAATTGATAATGACAATTTTAAAAAGCCTTATCAGTCACTTTTGCAGGATATTAGTGAACGAACTATTTTGAAAATGGTAATACCTCTTCATTAAAAGAAAGACTCAAGAATTTGTCTCGACTTTCCTACACAAGTTGTACGTCAGAGTAACCAAATCGGTGATCAAGGGAGGTATCTCTTTATAAAAGTATTCCAGCTAAAACAAATTAAGAAATGATACAGGGTCGGCCCGGTGGCTACTGGTTAAGTCCACAAGCTCCACGACAGCAGCCTGGGGTTCACGGGTTCGGATCCCAGGTGCAGACCCACATACTGTTCATCAAGCCGTGGCAGCATCCCACATATAAAATAGAGGAAGACTGACAAAGATGTTAGCTCAGAGACAATCTTCCTCACCAAAAAAAAAAAAAGAAAAAAAAGAAATGATAGAATTTGAATATCACCATTTAGTAACCTCTAATAAAGTTCAACGAAGGGATATAGACAATGATCATCAATGGCTGCTGACATCATAAAAATGAGAGTAACAGACATCACACACCTCCTCCTAATGAAAGTCAACTATAAAGTATTCTAGCCAAAAACTTCAAATTTGAATCTGATCGAGCCTCTAGACATAACTGCCAATTTGAAGAAAATACAGGGGACAGAGAAACATGTTAGATGACACCATTATGATGTCAATCACTAAATCCATCTGTGGGAAACTACTGAACAGATGACCTAGTTTCTTCAAGAAATAAACTGCAAAGAAAAAAAAGAGGGAGGGAAAATCTTTTAGATTAAGAGATTTTAAATATATATTGACCAACTAAGGTACAGACTTTATTTGGGTCCTATTTTAAACACACAGGCTATTTTAAAAATTATGATACAATCGGAAATATGAACACCAGGTACTTAATATTAAGGAGTTATTGTTAATTATTTTAGATGTACAAACGGTTTCATCTTTTAAAGTCCTTATTTTTTAGAGATATATACCAAAATGTCTATGGATGAAGTAATATGTCACAGATTTGCTTCAGAATAATCAGGAAGGGGGGTGGCAGGAGTACAGAAGAAACAGGATTAGCCATAAGCTAATAACTGCATATGGAGGTTCATTTTACTATTCCCACTGCTTTTGAATGTTTGACATAATAAAGTTTTTTTAAAAAGCCAAATATCAAAAAAAGAAAAATATATATGTTTGAAATATGACCCCTGAAATGAATTTGGTATACTAATCTTTTCTTGAAGCCCAGTTCAGTTCCTACCTCTTCCCTCCCTTTCTATATTGATTTTTCTTTTCTTTTGTATTTGTTTGTAATTTAGTTAGGCTCAACTAACTTCTACTGCATTGTTTATATTACAGAATCTAATCCATTATATCTGCTGGTGTTTTGATGATTAAATATTCATGTTTTATCTCTGCCACTAGACAGTAAAGTCTTTTAACATACAAAAAATTTTTGATCGCACAGTCCTAGAATGATACTAAGCCTTCTCATGGTCCCAAGTACCATATCTAACACTCGAGTTGTCTCTGAAAAATCCTGAGACCAATGGAAAAAGGCAATATTCTTCCTTGTCACCCCAAAGGCTACTATATGCTAAAATTAAGTCTTTACTCTAGTAAAACATTTAATACTGTCTTCTTCAAATTTTACAGGGGTCCCTTTGGTGACATCAAAATGCTAGGTCTCCAACAAATTAAGGAAAACTCCTAGAGTTCAAATGGGCATATTTATACTCTTTCATAGAAAGAGAATTATATATTACTAGGTTTAAATAGAAATTTTCTTAGCTAAGGGATTGATTAAATACATTGAAGTTATTTAATAAGAACTTCAGCTGCAATATAAAAAGAGAGCTTACCCAGTGAAACAGTCACAAAGTCCAGGAACCAAAGAACTCACCAGTGAACTGGAGACCAATCGAGTGCTGGAGAACAAGTCTATTAGAGGACTTACCAGTTTTAAGAGTTGATTTGTAGCCCTTTTAAATAATTGATTTTTCCGTCTAGTTATAAAAGAAATTCATGTTCTTCGTAAATAGAGATAAGCAAAAAGAAAACAAAAATCATCCCACTACCTCCTTCATAACATTGTGCCTCAGTAAACATCGAGTCCTTTGAGGCTAGCTCTTTTCTCCAAGGAACACAGGTCCCCCTCTTCTAGAACTCACCTATGGGAAGCCCCAGCAGGAAGGAAAGGAGGGGAAAAAAGCATGTCAGCTTAATTCAATGAGACTAATAGGTAGATTTGTTTTTCAATTTTTTTACATTTTACCATTTGTATAAATCCAGGGTCAGAAAAAAAATACATTCCAGTTTTAAGAATTTTTCTTGATTTATAATAATTTTTTTGGCATTTTTTCCAGTGCCCCTAAAATGTCTTACTATAGTAGCAACAAAGTCCTACATTTCCAATTGCCAAATCAGGTAGCAAACACATCATATTCACTCTATATGTATCTTACTCTACTTTAACTTATATTTAAATTAGTTACTCAAAATAACCACTCCTTTTACTTGCTATTTCTTATGTTGAGGTCCTACCCAATTCCATCAACAGATTTTCATATTTCATGTACAGTTAAATATACATGGAGTAACTCAATTTCTCCTCAAAATATCCTATACCAGTCTGAATACACACACATGCAAAACAATTCCAGTGTTGGGGCTGGCCTGGTGGCCAAGTGGTTAAGTTCGCGCACTTCGCTTCGGTGGCCCAGGGTTTCCCCAGTTCGGATCCTGGGCGCGGACATGGTACCACTCGTCAGGCCACGTTCAGGCGGCGTCCCACAGGCCACAACTAGAAGGACCCACAACCATAACATACAACTATGTACTGGGGGGATTTGGGGAGAAAAAACAGAAAAAAAAACAAAAAAACAATTCCAGTGTCATAAAACTCACCCACAAGTACCAAAGTGTAATGCTCACCAGATCTCTAGCTCAGATGAAGTATACAAACTGTCCTTATCAAGCATAATTTGGGAAGACACTGGGGAAAGGACGGTGGATAGCCTCCAGCAATTCACCTAGGAGGGAAAAAATTCTCCCTTTCACACCCAGAGCCTAGGCTTTAACAAGTTTTCCACAACAGTCAAATAAAAATCTCAGAACAGTTCTGAGTTTTCACTGGACTCTCTGTCTTAATTAAGTAGTCTGGGTGACAGTGCAAAAATTAATTTGAAGCTACCTTTCTTCTTCCTTACTCCGAAGGGCTGAATATTGTCTGTCTTGACTATTAAAATCCCCAGAGATTTCAATTCTGCAGGAGCTCTACATGGTTCTAAATTTAGCCAAGTAATAGAAATAGTTGGAAGGCATACAATTGATTTTAATAACTGTACTTTTATGTTGCCAAGCAGCTAATATCTTAAGTAATCTTAAAGCAGTCATCCACATGAAAGAATAAATATATAAGCCATATAATCAACTGATAGGTTAGTAATGGTGTTAATTAAAATATTATCTAAAACTTCTGTAAATGACCAACTTCCTCCCTCCAAAAATATAGTCAATATTTCTTCCACAGGGTTAATAGGAAAGACTTTAAATATTTCAACAGAACATGTAAATAGCGCATCACCACTTTCCTTACAGCTTATTTATCTGTCTACACATCAAAGGAAGATATAGATAGGTTTAATGTGTTTCACCTTCAGTGCAAAATGTTGTTGTGGAAGGGACCGACATGTCTCATTTCATGTAGAGTCCTAGAGCAGGTCATTCTCAAGTTGTTGGTCCATAGTGACTGGGGTGCACCAGATCCCAATTCTAAGGCTAATTCTATTTTGGATTTTCTAAAACATCAGACCTCATAAGGAGCCATAAAACCATGCTCCAACAAAAATGTTCAATACAGTAAACACCTTAACTTCATGGCAGTTTCCTAGATTGTATTCACAGACCAATATGTAAAATATACTATATGCAGATGAACACAAGTTCAGGTGGTCAAAGCACAAAGTATGAAAGGCCTGGTTTAGAAGCTTCCCTATCTAAGGAGATTTTGATTCAGACAGTAGAAGATACAATGAGGAAAACAACTCTTAAGTGACTACACCACAGGAAGAAAAAGCCTGGATTACATGAGCAGAAGGACGAAAATTTATTTTCACCTTCACATGTCACCACTAAGTTAGGAGAAAAACCCAAGACAATGCCCATTTTCTGTACAATACCCCATCTCCCATGGCAAGTAATCACAGCTGACTATAACTCACTTCATTCTAAGAAATAATTCAATTCAGACACTTTATTATCAAGTACACCTAGGAAGACAGAGAAGGGTGTTAGATCTGGAATCCATTCTATTTTTTTTTTCTTACTGGAAATAACTGATCCCATAATGATAGCAAAAGATAGATAATTAAGTATGAGAAGTGGTTCCCCTTTAAAAGAACCATTCCCCCCTAAAGGAATCAGGGTTCCCTGCAGAAATGATTGATTCCAGGTCCGGGGCAAGTAAAGTACAAAGTGAGCCCAAAACATCGTGTTATGTCAGAGTGCAAGGAAGTGCTCAAAACCTGACTGGGACATGTCCAAAGAACACAGAAGTCAGTTTGAAGGGGCTCCCATTGACCAAATTTACAACAATTGCTGCATTTTTAATACAGAACGTTGTCAGTATTTTTAATGTTGACAGCAATGAATTGTAACATAGAAGTTTTTAAAAATACAAAATCTATAGTGATCCTCTAAGACAAAAGAAAGGAAGAAGTAAAGCTCTTCCTTATAAAACAATGTCAACTAGTAAATGAAGGAATAAAAGAAGCAACATTTTGCAACCACTCACGTAATAACTGACTCAGGCAAGGATCATCGAAGGATGTTAATGCCACTGGGTAAAATGCTGAGGAACAGAAGAGTCACACAATCTTAAAAGTATCATCCCACAGACAGTTTCTTAATTACAAAGGAAAAAAGGTACCTTTACAAAGAAGAAATGTAGCTGACATAAACTTAACTAAATGATCAAACTTAGTATCATCAATAATGGGACAAAGTGACATTACGTGCACAGAGAAGCACACAACACCTTCTTGTCAAAAATGTTTAACCTGAATCTAATCATGACAAATCCAAATTGTAAAACATTCTTCGACACAACTAGCCTGGACTCTAAAAATATCAGTGACGTGGAAAACAAAAAAGGGGAAGAGAACGGCTCTAAATTAAAAGACTAAAAGCATGACAATTAAATTCAACACATGATCCTTGAATATCAAACCCAAAACTGGAAGAAAAGTATAAAGCAATACCTCAATTACTGAGATAATTGAAGAAATTTGAGTATAAACTATACATAATTATTATATCACTGTAAAATGTCTTGAATGTGATAATGAGTTTGATAACAGTATGGTGGTAATATAGGAAAATGCCTTGTTCTTAGGCAATATATGCTGAAGAAATTTGGGGGTGAAGTTTCTTGTCTGTAATTTCCTAATATAGTAATAAAAATTCTTAATACACAAAAAATGTGTATATGTGTAGGGAAGGAAAGGGGAGAGAGGTAGTGAGAGAGAGGGAAAGGAAGGAAGGGGATAAAGAAAGTGTGAGAGCACAAATGTGGCAAAACATTTGATAAATATAGGTAAAGTCATACTGATGTTCCCTGTATCATTCTCAACTCTTCTATAGGTTTGGAATTCTTCCAAATAAAAAAGATGAGGTGAAAAAGAACAAGAACCAACATTAACTCACTCTTGGCTACCTAGAGTAAGTTGTGCTGTGTCCTGAAAAGCAATTCTAGATGATGGCTACAATAGCAGACTAAAAAAAACTGAACTCCCTACTAACTCCAAACCAGCCCCCGCTTTTTAGTGATATAATTGACATATAACATTATATTAGTTACATGTATAACATGAGTCAACATATGTATACACTGCAAAATGATCACCACAAAAAGTCTAGTTAACATGCATCACCAGACATATTTACAAATTTTTTTCTTTGTGATGAGAATTCTGAAGATCTACTGTCAGCAACTTTCAAATATACAATACAGTATTATTAAGTATAGTCCCCATGTTGCACATTACATCCCTAAACTTTTTTTTAATAACTGTAAGTTTGTACCTTTTGTCCACTTTCACTCATTTTGCCCACCCCCTATCCGCCACCTCTGGCAACCATCAATCTGTTCTCTGTACCTATGAGTTCACTTTTTCTTTTCTTTAGATTCCACATAATAAGTGAGATCATATAGTATATCTTTCTCTGACTTGTTTCACCTAGCTTAATGTCCTCAAGGTCCATCCATGTTGTTACAAATAGGATTTCCTTCTTTTTTATGGCTGCAGAATATTCCATTGTATATATAAAAAACATATTTTCTTTATCCATTCATTTGTTGCAGGACACTTACGTTGTTTCCACGTCTTGGCTATTGTGAATAATACTGCAATGATGTGGAGATGCAGATGTCTCTTTAAAAGTGATTTCATTTCCTTCAGACATATACCCAGAAGTGGGATTGCTGGGTGATATGGTAGTTCTATTTTTAATTTCTTGAGGAACCTCCATACTGTTTTCCACAGTGACTGTACCAATTTACATTCTCACCATCAGTGCACAAGGGTTTCCTTTTCTCCACATCCTAACCAACATTTGTTATCTCATCTTTTTGATAGCCATTCCAAAAGGTGCGAGAATGTGAGCCATTCTCTCATTGTGGTTTTGATTTGCATTTCCCTTGTCATATACCTGTTGGCCATCTGTATGTCTTCTTTGGGAAAATATCTATTCAGTTCCTCTGCCAATTTTCTAATCAGATTTTTTTTCTACTGAGTTATATGAGTTTTATATGGATATTAACCCTTTATCAGATAAGTGATTTGCAGTATTTCCTCCCATTTAGTAGGGTGTCTTTTCATTTTGTTGATGGTTTTGCTTGCTGTGCAGCAGCTTTTTTTTAGTTTGATGTGGTCTCACTTTATTTTCGCTTTTGTTGCCAAATCCAAAAAATCATCACCAAGACAGATGTCACGGAGATTACTGCCTATGTTTTCTTCTAGGAGTTTTATGGTTCCAGGTCTTATGTTCAAGTCTTGTATCCATTTTGACTTAATTTTTGTGTATAGTGTTAAGATATGGGTCGAATATTCCCAACACAATTTATTGAAGACACTACCATTTCCCCATTGTATATTCTTGGCTCCACTGTCATAAATTAACTGACCATATTTGCATGGATTTATTTCTGGGCTCTCTATTCTGTCCCACTAATCTATGTGTCTGTTTTTATGTCAAATACCAAACACTTTTGATTACTATAGCTTTGTACTATCGTTTGAAATCAGGAAGTGTGATGACTCCAGTTTTGTTCTTTCTCAAAATTGCATTGGCTGTTTGGGGTTTTTTGTGGTTCTACACAAACTTTAGGATTGTTTGTGCTGTCTCCGTGAAAAATGCCACTGGAATTTTGATAAGGATTGCATTAAATCTGTAGGCTGCTTTGGGTAGTATGAACATTTTAGCAATATTAATTCTCCCAAAACATGAGCATGGAATAGCTTTCATTTATGTCTTCAAATTATTTTGTCAATGTCTTACAGTTGTCAGTGTACAGGTCTTTCACCTCCTTACTCAAATTTATTCCTAGATATTTCATTCTTTTTCATGTAATTGTAAATGGGATTGTTTTCCTTACTTTCTCCGATAGTTCATTATTAGCATATAGAAAAGCAACTGATTTTTGTATATTGATTTTGTATCCTGCCACTTACTGAATTCATTCATTAGTTCTTACAGTTTTTTGGTGGGCTGTTTAGGGTCTTCTAGAAATCATATCACCTGTAAACAGTGACAGTTTTACTTCTTCCTTTCCAATTTGGATGTCTTTTACTTCTTTTTCTTGCCTAATTGCTCCAGTTAGGACTTCCAATACTATGTTGAATAAAAGTGGTAAGGAAAGCTCCCAGCTTTTTATCATTGAGTATGACATTAGCTGTAACCTTATAATATATGGTCTTTATCTTGCTGAGGTATGTTCCCTATATATTGACTTTGTTGAGTTTTCATCATAAATGATGTTGCTTGTTCTTTTTCTTTTTAATTAATTTTACCTCTTTCTTTTTCTTTTTTTCCGAGGAAGATTTGCCCTGAGCTAACATCAGTTGCCAATCTTCCTCTTTTTGCTTGAGGAAGATTTGTCCTGAGCTAACATCTGTGCCAATCTTGCTCTATTCTGTATGTGGGTCACTGCCACAGCATGGCCACCGACAAGAGGTGTAGGTCTGCGCGTAGGAACCAAACCCAGGCTGCCGAAGCAGAGCTCTCCAAACTCAACCACTAGGGCACAGGGCCATGTCCTCAAATGCTTTTACTGCATCTACTGAGATATGATTTTTAGCCTCTATTTTGTTAATGTGGTGTATCACATTGGTTTGCAGATACTGAACCACCCTTGAATCCCTAAAACAAATTCCACTTAATTATGGTGGATGATCCTTTTAACATACTGTTGAATTCAGTTTGCTAATATTTTGTTGAGGATTTTTGCATCTATGTTCATCAGGGATATTGCTTTTCTTGTAACGTCCTCGTCTGGTTTTGGTATCAGGGTTATGCTGGCCTCATAAAATGAGTTTGGAAGTGTTCCCTCCTCTTCTATTTTTTGGAAGAGTTTGAGAAGGACTGATATTAATTCTTCATTAAATGTTTGGTAGAATTCACCAGTGAAGCCATCTGGTCCTGGACTTTTGTTTGTTGGGAGGTTTTTGATTATTGATTCAATCTCTTTACTAGAAATGGGTCTGTTCAGATCTTCTGTTTCTTCATGATTCACTCTTGGTAGGTGGAATGTTTCTAGGAATTTATCCATTTCTTGTAGGTTGTCCAATTTGCTGAAAAACAATTGTTCATAGTAGTCTCTTATGAACCTTTATTTTTCTGTGATATCAGTCACAATGTCTCCTCTTTCACTTTTGATTTTGAGTCTTTTTTTTCTTGGTGAGTCTAGCTAAAAGCTTGTCTATTTTGTTTATCTTTTCAAAAAAACAGTTCTTAGTTTTGTTCATCTTTTCTATTTTTAGTCTCTATTTTACTTATTTCTGCTCTGATCTTTGTCATTTCCTTCCTCCTACTAATTTTGGACTCAGTTTGTTCTTTTTCTAATTCCTTGAGGTATAAAGCTAAAGTGTTTATTTTAGATCTTTCTTGTTTCTTAATGTAGGCATTTATCGCTATGAAATTCCCTTTTAGAATTGCTTTTACTGCATCCCACAGGTTTTTGTATTTTATATGTTCCATTTCCATTTTCATTTGTCTCTGGGTACTTTTTAACTTCTCTTTTAATTTCTCCTTTGACTCACTGGTTGTTCACTAGCATGTTGTTTAATCTCCACATATTTGTGAATATTCCAGTTTTCTTCTTGTAATTGATTTCTAGTTTCATACCATTGTGGTTGGGAAAGATTTTAGATATGATTTCCATCTTCTTAAATTTATTAAGACTATTTTGTGGCCTAACATATGATCTATCCTGGAGAATGCTCCATGTGCACTTGAGAAGAATGTGTATTCTGCTGCTTTTGGATGGAATGTTC
This sequence comes from Equus quagga, assembly GCF_021613505.1. Taxonomy (NCBI): domain Eukaryota; kingdom Metazoa; phylum Chordata; class Mammalia; order Perissodactyla; family Equidae; genus Equus; species Equus quagga. The sequence continues at coordinate 11,065,419 of NC_060267.1, read as the reverse complement.
TATATGTCTGTTAAGTCCATCTGGCCTAATGTGTCATTTAAGGCCAATGTTTCACTTTTGTCCGGATGACCTATCCATTGATGAAAGTGGGGTACTAAAGTCCCCTATTATTGCACTGCTATCTGTGTTTCCCTTTACATCTGTTAATATTTGCTTCATATATTTAAGTATGCCTAAAATTTGCCCTTTCCTTATCTCAGTTAACATACCACCCAATCACCCAAGACAGAAACTGAGAGTCATGTATTCACAACTCCTTCCCACTCCTTCCACATTTAACCAATCTTCAAATTGTGGCACCATCTCCTGGATCCATTTCATCTTCTCGGCTCCTCTCCTCTCTTGTCCACTCCAATCACTTCTAGGCAGAGAATTTAATTAATGGGGCAATATCTCCAGAGCTCATTTTTGCCTCCAGCAAAGCAAGTGGCTATGTTCCCAATGGTAGCTGTTCTGTCAGCCTTCATCCCTAAATAACTAGAAGTCTCTAACCTGTCCTTGATGGACATGTAGTACAAGTGAGAAATAAGCAGTTGTTTGAAGCTACTGAGATTTAGGGTTTGTTTCTTACCTAGCATACCCTGGTCTGCCCTGATTTCAACATCTTCTGCATAGACTACTCTAACAGCCTCCTAACCAGTGACTCTCTGTCTACTCTAAATTCCTTATAAGTATTTCTCCAAATTGCTACCAGAGTTGTCTTTGTAAAACAATTATTCCATTTCTCCAGTTAAAATCTTCGGAGGTTCCTCTCTTCCTCAAAATATTCCAAATTCCTTAATACAGCTCTTAAAGCCAACCATAAAATCAGGCTGTATACACATCCTCTCCAGCCATTCAAAATACTGCTACCTCTCCATACATACCATATTCTTTAATACTCCTGGGTCTTTGCTCAGGCTATTCTATCTGCTTGAAATGACTTCCCACCCTTACACCACTTCACCCTACCTCTGCCTGCCTAGCTATACAAAACCCCTAGTCAGCTATCTCCCCCATTCTCTCAACAGCTATTCAAACTTGGCTCTCTTCTCAAGGCCCCTATTTTGCCAACCCTCTTTACTCAAACACATCAGCCCCTAACCCAAAAGGATATGTCTCCTACACCACAAAGATTAAGGCACTCCCTCAAATTCCTTTTTCAGATACCAAACACTTGTCCCCACCTCTTTTTGACCTTTTCTTCTTTCTTAATGAAGGAGATAATAATTCTACCTCTGCTCTGGATTTCATCTTCTCTACATGCTCAAGGACTTCATTATCACTACTCTCTACTGTCTTGCTCATTCCCTAAATATATAAATATGCTCAAGTTGCTCATTTTAAAAAACTCTTCCTTGAACCCCACATTCGCTCACTACTGTCCTCTGTCTCCACCTCTTTGCAATCATCTGGAAAAACAGGGCTTATTTGCCTTTTCTTTCCCACCTCCTATTTATTACTCAACCCAACACAATTTGGCCTCTGTCCTTATCACTCCAGAGACCATGCTCTCACTGATGTCACTAATGACTTGAAGGTGAAATTCAATAAATTCTTTTCCGTCCTTACCATACTTGACATTTCCACCACACCTGACATGATTGCCTTCCTCCTCCTTGAAACTCTCTTCCCTAAGATCCTGTCATATGCACTTTATTGGTTTTCCATCTACCTTCCCGGCCTCCTCAATTTTCTTTCAGGGCTCCAGTGCCACCAGCCACACTGTAACTGTCAGTATTCTCCAAAGCTCTCTCCTCAGCCTTCAGCTCTTCAGTCTTGATATGATCCTTAAATGACCCAAATCCATCACTTCAACTACAACACATATACTGTTGACTCCCAAATGTCTCTCCAGCCCTGATTTCTCTTTCCAACTCCAGACTGATACATCTAACGTTCTATTAACCATTTCCACATGGTTCCACAGGTACCTCAAATTCAACCAATCCAAAACCAAACACCTCATCTTTATTGTCAAACATGCAACTTCCTGTATTCCCTAACTCATAAACGATATCACCATCCACCATGGTATGGAACCCAGAAAACCAGGAGTCATCCAAGAGCTTATCCCTCTCACTCACCCCTATACTCAAACACACACATCTCCAAGTCTAACAAATCCTACCTCCTAAATATCTCTTGAATCTATTCATCTCTGTGCACTTGTAGTACCACTTCAGACTCTATTTCTTACCTGGATTATTTTGACTGCCCTTAAACTGGACTCCCTAATTCTAGTTTATTGTCTCTAGAGAGCTCTTTTGGCACAGGAGCAATCACGATCCTAGCAAATTTAACTTAAGTGTGAGCAGACACTCAAAATGGAACGTACAGAGGGAAATATGGTAAGGTAAAGACAAAGAGGAACCACGCTTCATGGAAACTGGGTCAAAAGAGGCAGGCAAAATGAGAGGTTTGGGATGCCCTGAAAGGGTTCCAGAACATGATACCTAAACCAGTGAAGGTTTTTGTTTTTGTTATTTTGAGGTGGAGAGGAGTTCAGGGGAAACAATGGTATATCTGAAGGCAGCAAGGTAAGAGAACAGGGAGGGTGAAGGAAAAACTAATTCATCTGTAGCTGAAGCCTAACCCTGAAAGCAAATGGAAAAGAGCAAAATATAAGGCAGATGAGGTAAGACACTCAGACTTAAAAAAATAAAGCCTAGCCTTTGTAGTGGGAACAAGAAAACATTAAAAGGTTTTAAGCATGAGAAAATAGATTTTAGTTTTCTCTGGCTGAAGGGTACAGAACTAAATGAAAGACTGGAAAGAGCAAGACTAAGGCAGGAAGGCCAGTTAAAGGCCATCAGAATTATCCAGATAAGAGATGATGGTCTTCTGAACTAAGGAAATGGCAATACTGATGGAGAGAAATGGAAAGATTGAAGAGAGATTGAGGAGGTAAGAGTCTACATAACTTTAGAATTACTGGATGTTAAAGAGTAAGAAGGACTCAAGTATGACATCCAGATTTCCAGCTTATGAAACCAGGTGGTATCATTAAGAGAAAAAAGAGAGCCAGCCCTGTTGCAGAATGGTTACGTTTGCACGCTCCGCTTTGGTGGCCCAGGGTTTCGCAGGTTCAGATCCTTGGCACAGACACGGCACCACTCATCAAGCCATGCTGAGGCAGCATCCCACATGCCACAACTAGAAGGACTCACAACTAAAAAATATATACAACTATGTACCAGGGGGGCCCTGGGGAGAAAAAGGAAAAATAAAATCTTTAAAAAATAAATAAATAAAAGAAAAAAGAACAAATTTCCACGGAAAAAATATTTTTGCTTTGGTCATGTTGAATTTGAGGTGCTGCATGACAGTCAAATGGAGATCTTCAAGAGACCAGTGAATAAGTGAGCCTAGAGCTCAGGTGAGAGATCAGAACTGGAGATAGAGACTCACAAATTGTCACTGTATAGTAACAGATGCTAACTGAAGTCATCAGGATGGATGAGACTGACAGATTGTGTAGAGTAACGTTTTTCTAAACATCATCCAAGACAACTGACCAGAGACATCAGAACCACGAATGTTTGTTAAAATACAAATTCCTGGGCTCCATCCCAAGCCTACTAAATCAAAATCTCTGGGGATAAGACCCACGGACACACATTCCATTTATTCAATAAATGTGTACTGAGTAACTATTCTACGCACTAGGAATATAGCACTTATAAAATAAATAAGGTCCCTGTTCTTGGGGTTTAAATTCTAGCTGTGAGCCAGACTACAGACAAGAAAACAAACAAGATAATGTAAAATAGTGGTAAATGCTGTGGACAGAATGAAACAGAGGAATGATGCAGCACAAAGAGGAGGTTAACTATTTTGGATCAGGTGAAGTTCTATGGAGGAATTATTTGAGCCGAGACCCGAATAATGAGAAGAAGTCAGTCAGGTGAAGATCTGAGAGAACAGCATTTCAGACAGAAGGAACTACAAGTGCAAAGCCCTCAAGGTAGGAAAAAAGCCACTATGGCTAGAGCAACAGGAAAGTGTGGTACAAGGCAGGTCAGAGAGGCTGGCAGGGGCCAGACGATGAAGGCTTTTGTAAGCCACATTCTTAACAAATTCTCCAAGAGATGCTTATGCCATTAAGGTTTAAGACCCAGAGTTAGGGAGAATACAAAAGAAACCTTAAAGAAAACACATATTTAAGGGATGAGCAGGAGTAAAAAAGCCAGGAATGCAAATGGAAAACAAAGTAGTGTCACAAACACTTCAAGAAAGAGAAGGGTCAACAGTGACAAATGCTGCAGAAAAACTGAGTAAGAGGATGAAAAAGGGTCCATTCAACATAATAACAAGGTCCACTATTTTCTTCCCAATGATTTTGATGGCTGCAGGGAGCTGCCTCCACCAATAGCATTAGAAACACTAAGTGACCACTTCTTGTGGGGGTGTACATTCACCTGCTACCCATCTATAGCACATTGTTTCCTAGAAGTTATCAGCTGGTTACAGTCCTAGATTTTCTTCTTCCTTTTTCCCAAAGAATCACAAAGGAAGGGTAAGGAGAAAGAATAATTTGTGAGTATAGAGGAAATGTATTTCACATGTATCCATTACTAAATTTGGACTGTCACTGCCTTGATTACTTTCCTCCTAGTTCTCTGTTCTGAAGCTTTCACAGTCTGAATTACCCTTCTCCAAGGAATAAAGAATTACCTGATGACCATAATGCTGCTCACATGCCAAAACCATGCATAAATTCTTACAACTGACATATACAACAAAAAACCTGCTACCACAAAAAAATATGAACTGCATACTTGGAAAATCTAGTCTTTTAATATAAATGTTGACACCACTTTAAGGTCCAATGAGCTTCTAGGAAAGAGAAAAGTGCTTTGCAGATATGAAATGTGGTTTTGATCATTATTAATAATAAACACTGCAACACAAATGTCGTTACTAACATGAAATATACCCAAAGCATCCACATTGGAAGATAATGGACCAAGTGGCAGAGGAAATTAGTTAATGAAGTTAAAACAGTCTCTCCATCCTGTACATTAGACAAGAACGGTAGAGAAGACTAATAGTGGGAGCAAAATTACCTCCAAAAAATCAAGATAGAACTTGACTAGCCTACAGACCAGTCTTTTCTCTTTCTTTTCCCATTACAGACTCACAATCAACACATACCAACTAGAAATAAACTGAGTTCTTTTAAACCTTGCTGATCACCTCACTTATCTTTACACTTTTAGCTCTATAGGATAAGGACTTAAGCTGAGATCTTTCGGGACCTCAGAATAACTGTATGGGTGCAAAACTATAGTTTTTACTTGCTTGCAAAAGATTCTGAGGTTTTCAATGGGGGAAAAAAGCTGTAAAACATATTATTAATACATATAGAGAAACGGAAGAATCGGAATACTGGTCTAAGTCAGGGAAGAGACCTTACAGGAGCATTTGACAACTAGCAAGGGAACGAAAAGATTTTTTGTTTTTGTGGTTAACGAACTAAGGAGAAATAGAACAAAATGAGTCCTTTAAAAATACCAAAAGTGTTTTGACTATTGGGAGACATGACCGCCTGAGGCTTTTGCACCTTTTCTCCTTATTGTCTCTCATCTCTAAGCTGGAGTTTCCAATTTGATCAGTTCTTCTTTAAAAGCACAGGAAAGCCCTCTGGGAAACTTGCTATCAAATAGAAAGCTGAAACAGCTTTTCCAGTATAGGCTCACACAACTAAACAACTCACAAGAGATCCTGCACCTAGATTTAGCAAAAAGAACACCTAGATTTAGGAAGCATCCCAGAATCTTTCCTTTCTTACACCCCCAAGTAAAAATGATGAAATCAGTGCAGATTATTGTAATTAAGGACTGTCAACATTAATTTTTTAACTATTGGAGAAAACAGATATATGCTAAGAAAATCTAAGGGAACTCAAAGAGGAGTCAAAACAGAGCAAGTTATGAAATCTTTCCTATCTATATCAGTTTTCAGAAACTCAAACTTAAGAAGGAATGGACAGTAAGTACTGGAGAGATAGAACAAGTGCTACACTGCTAAACTGGCAACCATGGTAAGAACAAAAGTTAACCACTAAAAGATTATTAAGTGGAATGTTTTCTACACAGAGGATGAGAAGGATACAGCTGGAGGAAAATACTGAGGCCACTTTGTATGAAGGTCTCTGAATCAGGCTCACCAACTATATTCATGCATATATATTCAAGCCATGAGTCCAGTTATTTTTACTATTTGTAAGTTGGCAGCACATTCCCCAGAGGGACACTCAGAGTCTCTTATCCAATCTTATAAGGAGGCTTAGAAAAACAAACAAGCAAACAAAAACCCCACCCACAGTTTCACGAAATTCTGTCCTCTGTGCTTCCTGGGACCATGTAAGCAAAATGCAACACTTTTTATCCCTTCCTCAAAATCTGCTTTTTCCTGAAAGCTGTCCTCGAATTCATAAAGACATCTGGCACAGGAATAAGCGCTGCATCGTTCAGAAACCATTATCTACACTAAAACATGGTCAGTATTCAGCATTTATCTATAAAAGGTGAGAACATGGCATAGAGATGTTTAAGTATCTCTGGGGCCTGAAAAAGACTTCCTGGAAACTTTGTGAAAGGATTTAAAAGGGGACAACAGAAATCTGGTAGAGCTTTTATCAACCTGCCTAAATTATGTCAGAAATTATTCACAAAATGAGAACTCTTAATATACTTCTCATGCTGTTGCTTCTTTACACTAATAACATCAGAACCAAATCCAGTCCAATAGATACAAGATCCCCAAGTCTTCCACCCCCTACAAACCATTCTCTCATAAGCCTGGAAGCTTTCAATATCTTGGCAAAGCTTTAAGCAAAAACCCCAGGCTTTGCCACCAGCATTCCCACAAAATGTTAAAAGCAGTGCCTCACCCACTTTGCCTTCCTAAGCTAGAGAACAGTGGCCAGGACTGCCCCAAAGAGAAATCTCATCCAGGCCACTCTGGCCAGAAGGTCAACGAAGGTAACAAATGCACCAATCAAGAAAGGAAAGGAGAAAGGAAAAAATAAATTAGGGATTACCCACAGAACTCAGGGGACCTGCTCCTTTTATCCTCAGACATAATATAGAATTTAGTTACTAAAATGCCCCCCAAAATGATTTGTGAAAAAAAAAGATTACATGTTCCCCAGAACCAAACACTCCACCACTGTTAGAGAAAATTATTCTTACAGTTTTTGAGCTCAACTGTCTCCACATGAAAGAGAAAAAAAAAAATCTAACGCATACAGCCCGGACCATAAATACTAACATCTTCAGTCTACTGAAAAATTCAAAGAGGAACCAGCTTGTTCAGCTCTCTGGGGCCAAAAAGGCAAGGATGATGATATTTGCCTCATCAGGGATGTGAACAAACCTCAAAGGAAGAGCCTGAGCAGTAGGTAAAAATTCTAGCTACCTGAGATCTGATATAATCTTCCTCTAAGACCACCAACACCAAAGATCCTCCACATACTCCATCCTCTCTACCTTCAAAGTGCTTTCATTCAATGACCTAAAAGCATAAGACTTTTGTCAAAAGCAAAGCAAGGCAAGAACTGACAGAAAAAAATCTCAAGTTCTTTCAATGAGTAGTTTACAAAATCCTAGAGAAAATCCATTCCACACCTCCAAGGACAACCAGTCATGATCCGAAATCCACGACAATGAGAGAGTTCAAGAATAAAACAACTCCTTTTTACCTCGTCAGTCAATAAATTTGTTGAGCACAGACTGCATGTCACGTCTATCCTAAGTGCTGAGGATACAGCAGTTAACAAAACAAAACTATCTGCTTACATGACGCTTACTTTCTAATGGAGGAGACTAAATGTACACTATGTTCTTGACTGAGAAGGGGTAAGAGGAAAGGAAAGCAGACAAGTGGGATAGGGAATTATACACAAGTATGTTGGGGAGGGGCTTTGCAATTTAGATAGCCAAGGAAATGTCACTGTTAGGGTGACACTTGAGCAAAGACCTGAAGGAAGTGAGGAGACAAGGCCATGAAGCTTTAAAGGGGAAAAGTGATCCAGAAAGATCCAAGGAGCAAGTGCAAAGGCCCTGAAGCAGAAGCGTGCCTGGTGTGGTTAAGGAAGAGCCGGGAAACTGGTATGCTGGGGGAAAAGGATGCTACAGACCTCGGACTTTAAAGGCAACTGTAGAGTCTTGGGGTTTTATTCTGAAAGGGAAAGGAAACCATCTCCTCTTTTGACTCCTTCCCATTAAAAAATATCAGGCACCCTGTTTTTATTTACAAATTTTTTAAATTTTGCTTTAAACTGTGGCGGTCTACCATATGGATCATATAGTGGACACAAAGACAACTGGAACCACAACTCTGAAATTTAACTTGTGCCCACAGTTGATCACACCTCAGGGAAGGTTCAGTTTCCTCAACCCTGTAGAGAACAGCAACAGGGGAAGAAAAACACAACCAAAGAGTGAACTGAATTAACCTAACCTACCACTTTCCACCACTATTTAAACCATTTTTGTCTTGCTGCTCCAGGCTCCACGAAGGGGAAGGAAAAAAAAAGGAAATATTGGAGGAAAAGAGAAAAAAAATGAAAAAAGAAAAAAACGCATTAGGAAGAAAAAGGAGCCACAAGCAATTAACTGAAACGTCAATTTGCGTATCCAAAAATACAATAAAATGCCAAGAATTTGTGATATTCCTAAAGTGGAACCTGTCACCTCCCTCCTCCCCAGTCTCCATGTTGCCTCACCAACATCAGACAGGACTCAGGCTTCTCAATTTTAGTTAAGTCTATTTGAAAAAAATATATATACAAGGACATTCATGCGACTGGGATTTCAGTTTAAATTTCCCCTTCTCCAGTTCAATGAACTTCTGGGGCTATTATTCGGTCATTTCTCATCATTATCCAAGATCAATTCCCTTTGAGTGAATGAATATTCTGTGGAGTTGCTAAGCTCATGGTCATAAACGTTGAAAGATGTGGGCTCCACAGGAAACCAAAATTGGGAAGAGTTTTCAGAGGCTCCAGAACGAGTTAGGAGCACAGTGTAGGCCCAACTTTTAAGCTCCAGCAACATCTCCCTGTATGTTCCAACTCCATCCCCGTCCCCTAATAAACTCGACCACCGGCTCGATGTGAAGCACTCCAACACCTCTCCCTCCCAATTCTCCGCCGCTCGAAGGGGAGCGGAGCCCCAAGAAACGCAGGGGCTAGTCACCCCCAGGCACTCCAAGGGCGCCACACGTCTCAGGGCCCCCAGCACAGGCCACAGGTGGCGCCGCCCCCGCCCGCCGCCCCGCGCCCCCCGCCCCCCGCGGCTCGCCTGCGCTCCCCGCGCGCACTCGGGGCGTCTCTGGCCTCGGGCCGTCCTTCACGGGAGGCTCCGGCCGCGACCCACCGCCCCGGGGACCGGGCAGCTGCAGCGCGGGGAGCCCAGGCCGGGGGCCTCCGCCCGCCCGCGCGGCCGCCACGCCCCCTCCCCAGGGGCCGCCCGCGCCGCCCGCCCCCTCGGCCCGGAGGTGGCCTCACCTCACGCGGGCCGCCGCGGGGAGG
>NC_060267.1:11033322-11050899 GCF_021613505.1 Equus quagga | reverse complement strand
CTCAGCAGGGGTTTCCCCGGGGCCCCGGGCGGGGGAGCAGGGGGGGCTGGGGCGGGGGAGGGGAAAGGGGCTTGGGAAGGAGGGGGGAGAGGGGGAGACAAGGGGGGAACCAAACCCGGAAAGGGAGAAAAGGGGGGAGGGGGAAAATCAGAAGGGGAAGAAAGGCCCCGAATCCGCCCCCCGCTGCGGCCTGCGCGCTACGTCACCACGTCCGGCGGAGTCGTCAGCGCGTCCTGCGCCCCGTGCGTCTCTGTTTCCTGTGTGCCTCTCTCACGCCGGCAGACGCCTCCTGCCTGCTCACCCAGCGCTGGCGCTCAGGCGCGCGCTCTTGTCCAACACACGCGCACGTGCAGCCGCGCTCGCTCGCTCGCTCGCTCCCTTCGCGTTGTCTGCCTCAAGCCACCAGGGTAGATCCACTACGATCCTCAGTGCACCGTAACCCGTCAAGCCCGTCATTCCCCCTAGAGTTAAACATAATACTAACTGCGAAGTAATTTAAATTTACAGAACACTTTCAAAATAGCCTTTCACTTAGGACAGTAACTCCTGCACCCAAAAGAGCATATATGCAATAAATATTCGCAGTATAAATGGACAAAGATCATGTGGTAGGTAAATGTACGTTTTTTTCCAGATGTAAAAATGTGACTCTAAATAAAGCAGGTTTAAGTCTATCCTCTTAAAATCACTTCTTACCACTACCCCCCTCTAAGATAGAGTTCTTTTTCTTGAGTCATCTCAACTTTACAACCTCCCCCATTCTGTCCGTTCTAGGCAGAATCAATTTAGTTATTGATTATGTGTATTTGGATCATTTACTGACCAACTCCCTCAGAGAAGCGTTGTAGTCTTACACGGATAGAATTCAACCGTTAAGTATTTGCTATGCGACAAAAACTGCGGCAGGCAAAAATAATAATCAAATCATTCTAGTACAATCTAAGTGCTGTAATGGAGAGGTGCTCAATGTGCTATGGAAACACAAGAAGGAGAAATTAGTTCTCAGAGGTAAGGGAGATTGAGTAAACTACGGAGGAGCCACAGGTGAAATTTCAGCTAACCTTGAAGAACACAAGTAGGAGTTCATCAGAGAGGCAAGAATAGAGATTCCTGCAAAGTCACAGAGGTATGAAATTCTTCCTTCCTTCAAGGATCAGCAAGTTCCAGGTTTTCAAGTTGGAGGCAGGGGGTAGTGATGGCCAGGAGGAAATATTAGCTAATATTATATTATGTATGTATGATATAGAATATGGAACATTCTACATCTATTATTTCAATTCGGTCCTCAAAATAATAGGTACTGTTGTTACACCCATTTTGTAGATAAGGAAACCTGAGGGACTAAAGGCCTAGATTTTGAACTGAGACAGTTTATCTTCAGAGCCTACTCTTAGTCATTACATTATTGGAAATGTAACTGGAAAGGGCAGGTTACAAAGGACAGAGTAGAACAGTCAGGTCTTCCTGGGACAAATGCAGTAACTGAAGAACAGCTAAGGCAGAAACATGAGGCATCCACCCCTAAGAGAAGCCTTCCTCTGCTTCTCCCCCTTTTGCTCACCTCTCATTCCCCCAACTATTTTCCAGAGAGAAGGGGAGCAGCTGAAGTCATCCTAGGATTTGAGGGAGCCTGGGAACTACATACTGTAGTCAAGACGTGAAGCAAATAGCAATATAACTACCTCCCCCAATTCAAGATAAGGTTATCATCCAAGAAAGAAATTAGGACTATTAAAATGTTGGAGATGAGATCAGTCCCTGTAGACTGGGGTGGGGAGTGACTGCTAATGGTGCAGGGTTTCTTTTGGGGGTAATGAAAATGTTCTTAAGTTAGATAGTGGTTATGGTTGCATAACTCCATGAATGAACTAAAAACCACTGAAGTTATACAGTCTAAAGGGTGAATTTTATGTTATGTGAATTATATCTAGATAAAACTGTTATTTTTGAAGTAAATAAATGAATTTATACTAGAAACTAATAAATCTACCTCTATCCCAGCCCTTAAAAAAAATAAGAAAAAAAAAATCAGCCTCTATAGAAGAGAGCTAAGAAACTGTGACATAAAGACCCAATCAAGGGGCTGGCCCTGTGACGCAGCGGTTAAGTGCGCACGTTCCACTTCAGCAGCCTGCGGTTTGCCGGTTCGGATCCTGGGTGCGGACGTGGCACTGCTTGGCAAAAAGCCGTGCTGTGGTAGGCGTCCCACGTATAAAGTAGAGGAAGATGGGCACGGATGTTAGCTCAGGGCCAGTCTTCCTCAGCAAAAAGAGGAGGATTGACAATCGTTAGCTCAGGGCTAATCTTCCTCAAAAAAAAAAAAAAAACAAAATCCAATCAAGATGACTTGAATATGCCTTCTGAGAAGGAGGCTAGATTGTAACATTGATTCATTCAATAAATATATTTTAAGCACTTATATTATAGATGAGGCACTGTGTGCAATGCTGGGGATATAATATTAAGCAGCAGAGATGACTTCTAAGTGACTGCACTACAGATGGTGACTGGGGGTGTGGCATCTAGGAAAGGATAGTCCAGAAGGGCAAATATTGGCAGAATTTCTTCAGTACCTATAGAGGTGAGAGTACTCTGGCCCACAAACAAACCAATGTAGCAGGAATAATAATAAACTTTTGTTAAGCACTTACTATGTGCTGGCCACAGTGAGTGCTTTACAAAATTATTTAAATCTCAAAACTCTGAGATAATCATTGTAGATCTATAATCCCGTATTCAAAATCCATAGGGCCAGACATGTTTCAGAATTCAGAAAATTTCAAGTTTTAGAAAAGTAAAATACTACATATGCTGTATATTATATAACATCCTCAGGAGTAGTATCCCATAATCAAATAATTAATATTTCTGCAGTAAGAATCTATAAATAGTCTCAGTACTATTTTTTAAAAAACCGTAAATGAACTCACTTCTGTTCAGGTCAGGTTTAGCCACCACATGAGTCGCCCAAAAAAGTGTATGGATTACAGAGTTTTTTTGGATTTTGGAATCATGGATGATGACTTTTCCCGTTTGTCCGTGAAGAAACTGAAGCAAGAGAGGTCAAGTAACTTCCCCAGAGTCAGACAGCTAATAAAAAGAAGAGACAGACTTTAATCTTTAAAAAATCTTTTTAAAAAAAACCCTAAAAACTCTGATGTCCCCTACCCCCTACCCTACTTCCCAGCAAGGCCATGGATCTGAAGAGCTATTTCATCTCTAACCTTTGTCCCCAGGCCTGGCAGCTCACATGGGTAACCCACTGTCTCCCAACATTGGCCCAGGGACATTTCTTTCCCCAAACAAACCAGCCTCGCCTCACATCCCCCACTCTGTACTTTCACTCACTGTGTGTTGGCAGCTTCTGTCAAGTTCTACCTGTAACTGACTTCATCTCTCAAATCAGATTTTTGGCTGCTCTATCCCCTGCAACAAGGAGTCGTGCCAGCTGGACACACTCTCCTTCCGGGGCCCCGGGCAGCCAGGACGGAGCCCACACCACAGCTGTTGAGACCCTCAGCCCCGGTTTACTGCTCTGTTTGTGTCGCTCAAGGAGGGTCTCCCTGGCAATGATCTCCTCAATGCTCCTGGCTTTCCTTTTCCTGGCTCCGGCCACAGTGGCCACTTCCAGAGCTGACGGTCAGTGTCTGGCATGTGCGGGGCCCACTTTGGACCTGGAGAGCCAGCGGGAACTGCTTCTGGACCTGGCCAAGAGAAATATCTTGGACAAGCTGCACCTCAGCCAGCGCCCAACACTGAGCCGGCCTGTGTCCAGGGCTGCTCTGAGGACCGTGCTGCAGCGCCTCCACGGGCCCCCACAGGGGGTGCTTCCCGAGGCTGACAGGGGGCAGGAATATGAGATCATCAGCTTTGCTCAGACAGGTGGGTTCCTGGTCTGTAGATCTTCCCCAAAACCTGACCTCTCGAGGGAAGGAAAAGTTTCCTCCCCAGCCTAACCCCTGACTCCCTCCCCCAACCCATCCCAACTCTTGCCTCCCACGGTCTGTCCTCTCCTACTCCCAGGCTCCCACCCCAAGGCTCTCTCTGTAGTTCAGACTTGGCCAGTGGCTGGCTGTTGGGAAGTGGGTAAATTTCATTTCTTTTGAGGCTGCCTGCCCCCATCGCCTCTGGCTCCTCTCTCTGCAGGCACCACAAACTTCCACAGGCTGTGGTGTGAGCTCATCCACCTCCTGGGCCTGGACCCAAGGGCTGGGAGCTGGGGAGTGTGTCCTTTCTCTGGCCCCAGGATCCAGCCTCTCCAACCCCACCCCCACATGCCTCATTTGGGTAAAAGGGCAACAAGCAAAACACCGGGACTGCACTACTTCTCCACCCTGCCCCTGCCCTCTGCCTTCATACTCAGGTCCCCACATCAGAACAGGGTCAAAATGGGTCTCAGAAAGGTTGATAAAGGATAGAGGATAGAGAAGAAGAGAGAGTTACTTCCACAGAGGGGAGAGGAGGTGGAGAATTTAGTGGGCAGCTGGAGGAAGATCAAGAATTCAGAGACAGGACCCTAGAAAGAGAACAGAGGGTAGTCTCTCTGGCCTCTGAGTTCCTTCCAAGCTCTTACTTAGGCCTGGAAGGCCCTTCCCATTCCTGGCCCCTTTCCCCTGGTCTGCATCTACTCCCCTCTGCATCCAAGCACTTCCATCCTTAGAAAACCCACCCTGACCTGAGGTCAGGTCAGGTCCTGAGGAGCTCCCTCTCTGTCGGCCCCCACACCCTCACCCAGGACTCTACATATGGAATTGCCTGTTTCTAGGTTTTCTATGAAGTGTGTCTTCCCATAGAATGTCAATCCCTTGAGGCCAGAACTGTCATTTATTCCTCATGTTATCACCAGAGGCTGGTGCATAGTAGAAATAACTAACACTTATACAATGTTTACTGTGTTCTAAGCCTTTTACTTAGACTAACTCCTTGAGATCCTCACAACAACACAGTGAGGCAAGTACTGTTACCCCCATTTTAAAGGTGATGAAACTGAGGCACAAAGAGATTGAGTAACTTGCTCAAGCTCACATGACTGGTAAGTAGTGGAGCCAGACAGCTTAGCTCTGGAATCCATGACCTTGACCACTATACCACTCTGCCTCTTGCGAACATAGTAGTTGCTCTGTAAACATTGGTTGCATTAAACAACCAAGCCATGCTGTAGGTCAGCTTGACCACAGTCTAGAGTCCCCAGTGACGATGAGACCCTATTCTAGTTCAAAGCGGGGTTTCTGCTCATGATTAAGAACACAAACTCTGGAGCCAGATAGCCTGGACTCAAATCCTTGCTCAGCCACTTATTCTGCGTGACCTGGGTTGTTAATAGTCAGTTTTCTCATTTGTAAAATGGGGATGATGAAAAGATAGTTGATAGAATTAAATGAGCTGATACAGGTAATGTATTTAGAAGGCTAAGGTGGGAGGGAGCAGGAAATAGAAGACTCAGCTCCTGCCCAAGAGGTGTTCAGTTGCTGCTGCTGAGAATAAATTAATTAGAATATAAGGCAGAAGGAAATAAAGGCTAGATGAAGGCACAAGAGCCTGCTGGGCCAAGAATAATTCACTGGGACCTGGTGAGACAGGCAAGTCTTTCAGAAGAAGATTGCAAATGGGCTGGCATTGTAGAGTAAGTTTGACTTCAATGGGTAGAGAATGGTAAACAGCGACCTAAACAGAGGGAAAAACAGAAGTAAAAGGCTGAAGGGGTAGACTGCATTTGGAGTTGAAAAAGAGTTTGGAGCAGGTGGACGGATGGCCGTGAACCATGAGTCCCTTGAACAAGGTTGTTTTTTTTTTCACCTTTGTATCCCTGACGCTTAGCCCAGTTCCTGGTACAATGTGACAGTAATGATGGTTACCAGGTACTTAGTGTACTTGCTTCATATCATTTGATCCTCACAACCGCCCCGTAAAGTAGACTTTATTATTCCCATCCTATCAATGCAGAAACTGAGACTCAAAGATAATTTACATGGCCAAGGTCTTACAGCTTGCAAGGGGCAGAATTCAAACACAGTCCTCTCTGACTTCAAAGTCTATGTACTTTCTACATATTTGCTAATCAATGAGTGAATACAACATGCAGGTTGGAGGGGGCCTGGCCTGAGACGAAGTTTGGAAGTGAGAATGACTGATGCCTGGATTCCACCTTTTACATTTAAATATTTTATTTGAAGTTTTCATTCCAATTTAAAGTATCATCTACACCATACTGTGAGAGAAAGATCTGAGAATTGTTCTTGCTGGAGATATGAAAAGAGAGAGAGCTTGGGGCTCTGGGGAAGCTATGGTGGCGGCCGTCAGTGGAGTCCTGGAACTGGCTCCCGCTGGCTCCTGAGAGCTGACTGTGAACATTTCTCAACTCCATATCCAGTGTCATCACATTGATAGTTTGAAATCAGCCGTGGTGGGAGAATTTATACCAGAGAATGCTATAAATCAGGGTTTTTTCCCTCTGGAATCTAGTTGTTAAACATTTACCAGCACACCACCACCTGTGACCTAAAAATACAAGTTATCTGCCTCCCACGCACCTAAACCGCAAGGCTGAGACGGGGACTTGATGACCGTAACAGATATTCCTGTTCAAATGGGGGATGGGAGAGCGGGAGACACAGAGCGGTCATTGATCCGTGGAAATTCTGATGTCCAGCCAGGCGTATGTCTCAGTTGACCTCAAATCCAGAATTCCCTTGGTTAGGACCTGGTTCTGCTCCCTAGTAGGATTTTCCTCTCCTCTTAAGGAGTGCCCACCACTGCTCTCCTTGGCTTCTAGATCCACTTTCTCAGCCCTTGGCTCCACCCTCTGAGATGTTTTTCTTTTTAATTAGTAAATGACCTTTGTTTGCGGCTGAGTGGTTTTCTCAACCTGCTTCCTGTCCAAAGAAGTTGGGGGCCCAGAGACCTCTTTTCATTTTGAACCATCTCTTTCCCTTTTAGTCCAAACTGGTGCTATATTTCACTCTTCAAGTTCTCTTTAAAACTCTGTGGGCCTTCTAAATAATAGATTGTAGTCTACTTAGTTAGATGGAAGGCACTCCCCTCTACCAAGACAGGCCCCTGCTTAGGTTACAAGTCAGAGTGTTGTGGAACAACACTCTGAAGATTCTCAGAAGCCCTTTGGTCTAGCTGAGAGGGTCTACAGAACATCATCTTAAACTTTAGATCGTAACAGAGGGCCTTACAGCTGACCTTTTATTTGTTTTGATCTTCACTCCAAGGCTATTTTACTAGCAGTGCCCTGGATTTGATTTTTGCCCTGAAACCATTTCTTACTTTGAGAACCTTTTGTCAGATAGAGAAAGGGATGAAAATATATTTTATTGTTCAATCTAGCAAGTCCTGTTGGAAACATTTTCTCTAAATTCTCCTTGAAAATTGAACAGTTCCTTTTTTAGTTCTTCTCACTCCTGAAATGCCTTATCATAGGCAGCTAAAATAAGCCGATTGGCACTTTCAGCATTCTGCCTGGAAATATCTTTAGCTAAATTCACAACTTTGTTAGATACCCTTCCTAGCTTCCAAGTTACCACGGACGATAGCCAATACATAACACAGGTTCCCCTTTCTCCAGCTTCCAATAGCAATTTCCTCACTGTTCATCCTGCCTTCACTAACAATTTCCTCACCATCCTTCCAACCTCTGCCTGCCACCCAGTCCCAAAGCCAATGCTGCACATTTTAGGTCTTTGTTATGGAGCACCCAACTTCTGTTACTAATTTCTGCTTCAGTTATCCATTAATAAAACAAATCAGCCCAAACATAGAGGCTTAAGACAAAAAATTCAATATTTCTCATAATTTTGTGGTTTGACTGGCTTATCTAGATAGTTCTTCTGCTCCATGAGGTGTAGCTGAGGTCACTCATGCGCCTGCATTCAGCCAGGTGCACATATAGGGCCAGAACATCTAAGATGGTCTCTGATCCTCCAAAGTCTCTTGCTACATGGCTTCTCATCATTCAGTAGTCTAGCCCAAGTGT
This sequence comes from Equus quagga, assembly GCF_021613505.1. Taxonomy (NCBI): domain Eukaryota; kingdom Metazoa; phylum Chordata; class Mammalia; order Perissodactyla; family Equidae; genus Equus; species Equus quagga. The sequence continues at coordinate 11,042,921 of NC_060267.1, read as the reverse complement.
CTTTAAAGCATGGTGGCTGGCTTCCAAGAGGACAAAGTTTCAAGGTGTAAGTACTTATCAAGCATCTGCTTCCACCATTTGCCTATGTCTCCTTGGCCAAATCAAGTCACATGACCAAACCCAGAGTTAATATGGAAAGAGACTGCACAAAGCCATAAATACTGGGAGGTTCTGTTCACTGGGGGGCCCACAATGTAGTAGTCTACCACAGCCCCTGCTGGTCATGTGTCTGCCTGCCATAACCAGTGACTTAAGAGGTTCTAACTGTGGGGTGCTTAGTGACCTAGCACAAAAAGATTAATTGGGCCAATCAGACTCTTCTTCTAGGATCTTGGAACTAGGACACTGGAAGATCAACTCACTTAGCTAGGATTAGCTGAGGAAAAGTAGACTCCAGAGCTGGGGCCACCATTTTGGGACCTGAGGAAGCTCACAAGGAGGCAGAAGAAGTAGATCCTCAGAGAAGAGAGAAGAATGGAGTAGACTTACCTAGAGAGACTGAGATGAGAGAGATCACGTTGGCTCTGAGAGCTGTCGAGAGTATCTTTATTCCTGACTTTCTAATTCACATGAAGCTTAGTTGAACTTTATTTTCTGCCCTTTTATGCCCATGAGAGTATTGACGGCATTCCATAACAAAGCACCCTTTACTTGAAAAAGGAAAATAAGGGTAGCTGAGGCCAACTCATAATGGGCATTTAACTGCTTCCTAAAAGAGTTTGGACTTTAGTCATCAATAAGGTTTTTGAGGCCATGAATTTTATGATCTAGTCAAGTTTTGGGAAAATAATTCTGGTGTCAGTGTAAAATAAGAGTTAAAGAAATGAGAGACCATTCATCCAACAAATTTTTATTGAGTGCCTGCTATGTACTGGGTACTGGAGATACAATGGAGAACCAAACAGGTGTCTCTGCCTTCATAGAGTTTACATTCTAGCTGGGGTGGGTGGGAAGAAGCACACAGTAAACAAATGAACAAAACCCCAAGATGATTACAGAGAGTGACAGAAGCTATAAACACAGTTAAGCAGGACAATGTATTAGAGAGATGGAGGTAGAGTTGAAGGCTCCTTTAGATAGGTTGGTCAGGGAAGCCTCTCTGAGGAGGAGACATTTGAGCCATATGCCAAAAAGGAACCAGTCAATTCAAAGATCATGGAAAGGCAGTCCAGGCGGTGGGAATAGCAAGTGCAAAGGCCAGGAGGTGGGTCCGTGTTTGGTGAGTTCAAGGAACAGAAAAAGGCCAGTATAGATAGAATATAATCATTAAATGACAGAATGCCTGATCATACAAGTTTGCTATGTTAAGGAGTTTAGATTTTATTCAAATAGCAATGGGAAGGCTTTGAAGGGTTTTAAACTGAGAGATTAAGCTGATCAGATTTATGTAATAAAATGATCACTCTGGCTGATGTGTGGAGAATTGTTTGGGGGACAAGAGTGGATCACTTGGGAAGCTATGGTCATAATTCAAGAAAAAGATGATTGTGGGTTGAACTAATATACAGTAGAGGAGGTGGGGACAAGTGAACTTATGTTATGAATTGGAGGTAGAGTTGACAGATCTTGCAGATAATTTCAAAGAAGGGGATGAGGGCAATTAAGGTTTTGGCTTAAGCAGTGCATTTCCAGGGAAGGGCAAGGTTTGGGTTGGGGGGATAAATCTAAAGTTCATCTTTGAACATAAAAAGCTTGAGATATCATTGGATATCCAAGTGGAATATCAGAGCAGCAGCTGGATATACAACCCCAAGGCTCAAGAGATCAGGGCCAGGGATATATATCTGGGCATCATCAGCATATAGAAGGAACTGAAAGCCATGAGAATTGATGAGATTGTTCTGGGAAAGAGTATAGATAGAGACGAGAAGGGACCTCAGGACCTCCAACATTTAGGGGTCAGGCAGAGGAAGGGGAGCTGTCAGCAAGAGACCAAGATGGAGTGGCCAGAGTCACAAAAGCCAAGAGAAGGAAATATTTCAAAAAGGCTGGGAATGGTTAAGTGTGTCAAACACTGCTTAAAGGTCAAGTAAGATGAATATAAAGAGAGGAAACCATTGCATTTGGCAGTGTGGAAGGTAATGGTGATCCTGACAAGAGCAATTTCAGTGGAGTGGAAGGGATAGAAACCCAGTGAAAGTGTTTCAATGGGGCAGGTGAGGAATGAAGAGGGGAAATTGGGCAGTAGTAATAGGGATAGGAAAAAATGCATAGCATCAGAACCATTGTAGTGAGGGACTGGATGTGGGGAGTGAGGGGGATGATCACAGGGTTTCTCGAGGTGATAAGGAGGGTCGTGGTGCCACCAATTTTAAGAACAGAAAGAGAGATATATAGGAAGGAAAATAATGATTTTTACTTGGGACCAATTGATTTTAATGTGATGGCAAGACATACATGTGGCAAAATTAAGCAGTTATAAGTTTAGGCCTGAAGCTTGATGGCTCCCAAATCTGTATGTCCAGTCCTGAGGTGCAAAATGGCCTGAACTAGACGTACAGATTTTGGAATCACCAGCATAAAGATTGTGTTGGCTGACCATGAGTGTGGGTAAGAGCTCCCTTCAGTGTAGAGTAAAAGGAAACGAAAGTCAAGGACAAACTTTGGAGAACTCTAGCATTGAAGGGCTGGTCAGAGAAAGAAAAGCCAGCAAAGAAAATCAAGGAAGAATCATAAGTCATGGAAGCCAAGAGAGAAAAGACTTTCAAGAAGGAAAATGCCAAGTGCTGCAGAGAGTTCAAGGATGCTGAGAATAGAGAGGTAGCTGGTGGAACTGACACTCAGAAGGCTGCAATGATTGGGGCTTCTTGTGTTCACAGGCCTCTCCAACGTCAACCAGACTCGTCTTGATTTCTACTTCTCTGATAGAACTGCTGGTGGCATGGAGATTCAGCAGGCCAGCCTCATGTTCTTTGTGCAGCTCCCTCCCAATACCACCCAGACTATGAAGGTGAGGATCCTTGTGCCAGGGCCACATGACACCAACCTCACCTTGGCCACTCAGCACCTGCTGGAGGTGGATGCCAGTGGCTGGCACCAGCTCCTCCTGGGGCCTGAAGCTCAAGCTGCATGCAGCCAGAGGCACCTGACCCTAGAGCTGGTACCTGAAGGCCAGGTAGCCCAGAGCTCAGTCATCCTGGGTGGGGCTGCCCATAGGCCTTTTGTGGCAGCCCGGGTGAGAGTTGGCGGCAAGCACCGGGTTCGCCGGCGAGGCATCAACTGCCAGGGTGGGTCCAGGATGTGCTGTCGACAAGAGTTCTTTGTGGACTTCCGTGAGATTGGCTGGCACGACTGGATCATCCAGCCTGAGGGCTACGCAATGAACTTCTGCACAGGGCAGTGTCCACTGCATGTGGCAGGCATGCCTGGCATTGCTGCCTCCTTTCACACTACAGTGTTCAATCTTCTCAAGGCCAACACAGCTGCAGGTGCCACTGGAGGGGGCTCATGCTGTGTGCCCACAACTCGGCGCCCCCTGTCTCTGCTCTACTATGACAGGGACAGCAACATTGTCAAGACTGACATACCTGATATGGTGGTAGAGACCTGTGGGTGCAGTTAGTCCGTGTGTGGTGTGGGCAGCCCAAGGTGGGGCACACAAACATGCCCTCACAGAGGTGCCCTTCCCTGAGAGGAGAGAGTGACCCCACTGCTGCCTCTGAGGAGGAGGACTCCCTCTTCCTGAGAAACCTATGGAAATGATCCCAACTTTGACGTGAGGAGATCTTCATCTAAGAGAGTCACTGTACCGTCTTCATGACCACCAGCCTCTCTCCTAGGACATAGTCCAACTAGCTCCACGTGCTCAACCGCCACCCCAGGGACTCTGATCCACCTGCAACCATGAGCAATGCCATCAGGTTCCCAGGCAAAGACACCCACAGCCTGCCCTTAATCTACCCCGTAATAATCCTCTATGCCTCGCTGCCCTTCCCATTCCACCGCCCCCACTCCGGGATGAGCTGACCTGGCCTCTTCCCTTGATTGTCAGGATCTCCAGAGAGCCCCTTCCTTGGATTCACCAGAGATCACATCACTGTTTTCCAGAGTGAGGCTTGCTCCTCTCTGTGTCTTGAGCCCCTTTCCTTCTTACCGGCCCAGCTGGGCTGCTAAGGCCCTCTCGGCATACCCTCATCCATTCTCTGTCCTTCTCTGCCCTGCTCTGTCCCCTCGGGGGCTGACTCACCTGAGCTCCTTTGGCCTCTGGCTTCCTGCTGAGTTTGACTAAGGGGAGACACAGGCAGGAGATCACAGGACAGGAGGAGATAGAGGTCAGGGTATTTCTTATTCCTGCTCCCTCTGCTTAGGTGACATGGTTCTGAGTGATGGTGGCTGTGGCCATGTCCTGACAGCTTCTGTCTGGCTCCCTGCTTCCAGGGCCTGAGCTCTGCTAGATTCTGATATCGCTAGGGGCTTATAATGGCTTTCCACTCTTGCTAGTCCCTGGGTGCTTCAGCATCCCCCTTTCGTTCCCTTAACCCTGCCCATACCTCTGCACAGGAGTTCGTCATTAAGTCTTCTTTGGGATGCAAACACTGACAGCTGAATGGGTCTTTTGTCTCCTGCTCGGACTCTGACTGACTCCATAGGTGACACAGAACCTGCCTCTCCTGCCTTGCCGACCTCTGCTCTCTCCTCACACAGGCTCCTCAGGGCTGAGCTACTGTGTCCATCCCACACTTCGTGTCTCTTCCTTCCCCAGACTGCCTCCTCTTCTTCTTTCGTAGGCCCCCTGCTCCCTCCCAGAACCATCTTTGCTGCTTTTACAGCTAATAAAGACCTGGGTTTTACCTGCTCCTCTCTTCCCTCTGTACTCACTCCAAGAAAGGAGACAGATCGCTGCTCAATCAGCAAGTTGGCCAACAACCTGTGGGCACACACCTGGTGGGAGGCAGAGGCATGGCTCAGAGCTGGCTGCCTTCCCTCACCGACCCCCAGGGCTCCATCCAGGAGTCCTGTCTGGAAGCTGGAACTGGCCAAGGGCCACTTGAGCGGGACAGGAAGAAGAAAAGGAAGGCTGGGGATGAGGTGAGGGAGGCATTCACTCTGAGACTGGGGCCTCTCTGGACCTTTACCCTTCTTCCTCCACCATCTCCTCCCTTTGGTTGGACAGCCCTGAACCATGAGGTCGATATTGTCTGTAGCCCAAGGCCTAGTTTGCGCAAAACCCATGTGTTCTGTGGGTAATGTAATGTCTGTGTTTGCTTAGCTTATAACCCCTCCTACAAGGGCCTGAGGTCCTGGATTAGGAACCCAAGAGGAGAAAGTCTGAAGGGGACCTTCTGAGGGCTGCAAAGCTGAACTGTGGGGCTTCCTGAGCACCCAATGGGAGTTATCCCACCTTTGACTTGAGGAGATCTTCATCTAAGGACATCCTTGGGTGCCTCTCCCTCCCACTTCCACCAGTGTCTACCCCTCACCCATCCCACCCCTCTCCCAGATCTAACCTTCCTCCCTCCAACTACAGCTTCATTCCCCAGGGCCAAGACTAAGGTGAAATGAAGTGAGGCACCCACCTAGGGGGCAAAATCTTAAGGGGGGGGGTGGTGCCAAAAAATTCATCAATGAAAATAAATAATATCTTAATGTAATATTTTAAAAACATCAAAATGAATGGCAAAAGATCCATGATGAACAAAATAGTAAATTTTAAAATAAACGCAAAATCGATACTATTCCCTTTCTTTTTTGGCTCTGCTTTTGTAAAAAGGGGAAAAAGTGGGTTTATCTTCTTCCAAACCTTTTTTTCCGGATCCCCCTGGTCCCTAACCCTAGACTCTGTCAGGCTTTTCTCCTTTGGGCAAGATCATCATTCAGGCTGCTTCTACTTCCTTCCCCAGCTCCAAGCCTGCACTATCCCCAGCCCCCAACCAGGTTGGTGGTGGGGCGGGCCTGTGAGGCAGATGGCTGGGGTATTTATAACCCGGGAGCACTTCTTGGGGAAAGTGACTAAGATGCTAAGAGCATATTTATAGCTGGGTTCTGACGTAAGTGTCAGCGGGGAGGTAGGGCCAGGCACAGCAGCAAGAGGGTAGGCAGGGCTGAAAATTGGGGCCACCTGACAGAGAGGGAAGGGGAGAGGTGGGGTCAGTGACTCCTACAGCTACTTCTTGCTGTTTCCCTTGACTCTGTCTCCTGGCACCAACAGGTAAGCCCTCTGAGACAGCACCATGGGCAGAAACTTCTACTTTGAAGTTCTACAGTCCAGATCACAGAGGGTAGAGGACTGTCACTCACCAGCCCCGGCCAACAGAGAGGGATCTGGGAGCTGGGGAGAGTGCTGGACAGTGGGGATTGAATGTGTTTCAGGACCTGGGGAGAAATGCAGGGTGGACAGGAGGGTCTAAAAGTCTCATTGTTCCTTCTCACTCCTCTCTACCCCTCGGTACCTTGAGTTTCCAGGAAGAACCTGGCACCTATCACCAAGCTCCCTAGCCCCATTGCCCCAGTATCAGTGTGATGAGGTCCAAAACCAAAGGTAGCCATGATGTGGTTCCTGATGACAGCCTCTGCTCTCTGGCAGTGACGGGGGGAGAGACCACGGGGACCAGCTCTGTGTCTCCTGTTGGAGAGGCAGGGTCCCCAGAGTGAGAGACTGGGAAGTGCTCTGCATCTCTCCACTCTTCGAGCAGCACCTTCCTTGGGAAGCTGGTCAGCGCTAAGGGTGATGTTGTCCAGTGGCTCGGCACTGCCACATGGTGGACACTGGAGGTACTGAGGCCCATCCCCCAAAGCAACACCTTCCTCCCCCGGTGACAGATCTAGTAGTCTCTCTTGACAATCCCCACGGGCTAAATAGGGGGAAGATGAATAAAATGGAGTGGGGACACACTGCCAAATCACACTCGCTTCCTCCGAGCTTCTTGAAGCAATTGGGACATAAGGAGAAAGGCCCTGGGCCTCCCATGTAAGTCAGTGAGGAAGGGTGGTAAGGAGGGCTGGGATTGGAACTAAAGCTGCTGCACTCTCCTTGCTTTGCTCTTAAAAGCCCTTAAACCTCCCATTTCCCAGCCCCATTAATAGAAGCTTGGCACCAATTCTAGGATGCCTCAAATTTAGGCAACACTCACAGTACCCTGCAAGAGAACCAGCAGCCAGGGACAGGCCCTCCCAAGTCCCATGCCCGCTGCCAGCTGCGGTGGACTCTGCCCTGTTGTAAGATTGCATCACCCCACTCCCACCTCTCTGGGTTTCCTGAGACATCAGAGTAACATGCCACCCCCCCTCCCCACCATGCCCTCCTCCACGTTGTGCTCCAGTCCAACTGGACTCTGAGCGGCCAGCACAGGCAGGGTCAGGGGGTGACTTCTGTGCCTTGTTGCACGGTCACCTTGGCCTGGGCAAGAGGACTCCGTTCCTCCCACCCCCCCAGCCTCTCTACCCTGTTCCAGCCTCTTTGCTAGAAGTAAAGACATCAGAGTTCTCCTTCCGACTCAGAGACCCCAGAGAAATAACCACTGGAACTCACAGCTGCCTCATGGAAACTGCTGCAGCAGAGGTGGCTGGGCAAGCTAGAAAGACTGGGGTCTGGGAGGAAATTGCTGGCCCCACCTTGCTCATATGGAGTTCCCTCCCCCCAATCCCAGACCTTGGGGCCTGAGCATGTGAAATCATCCTCTTTCTTGCATCATGTGTGTCCACACTACCCCCCCCCCCCCCCCCCTACCTGAAGCTCAGTGACCAGGGCCAGATGGTGAAACCCGAGCTCCAGGGGGGGACCTCCACCCCCTGCAGGGACCTGATGGGCAGCACAGCTGGCCAATCCTGAGGCTCAGAGGGTAGGTCACCGGCTGACCACTAGGTGAGGGAGCCCCAAGCTGCTGGCTCTAAAGAGGCCTCAGTCAGTAACCAGACGTGAGCTGTGAGGGTCAAACTGGCCGACTGCGCTAAACACAGCTACCCAGCGGACCATCCACTTCCTGCCTTCCTGAGTCCCAGGCAACAGAAGACAGGTGGCTCTACCCTTGGCCAAGGGTAGGTGTGGCACTGCTGTCTGCTGCTGCTGTGCCCTCGTTGGCCTCTACGCAATCAGACTCAACAGAAGGAGCAACTGCCGTCTGAGGCTCCCAACCCGACCCAGGGCCATCTGCCAGGAGCATGGGGCTCCCTGATGTCCAGCTCCAGCTGGTGCTGCTGTGGGCATCGGTGTGGGCACAGGGGGCAGGGTCTGTGTGTCCCTCCTGTGGGGGCCCCACACTAGCACCTCAAGCAGAACGAGCCCTGGTCCTGGAGCTAGCCAAGCAGCAAATCCTGGAAGGGCTGCACCTGACCAGTCGTCCCAGAATAACTCATCCTCCATCCCAGGCGGCGCTGACCAGAGCCCTCCGGAGACTACAGCCAGGAAGTGCGACTCCAGCGAATGGGGAGGAGGTCATCAGCTTTGCTACCATCACAGGTAGGTGAGAGAGAGATAGGCAGAGGGCAGATGGGGGGAAAAGGAGGCAGAAGGGGAGACTGACAAAAGGCAGAGGGAGCGGAGTGTAGGAGGAGGAGGCAGAGATGGGGCAGGGACCGGTTGCGGAGGACGCGAAGGGGTCCCTGTTTCTTCTAAAGGTGGGTGCTATGGAGAGCAGTGGGCAGGGTTTGCAGGGGTCTCAGAGGAGAGCTTCATCTCTGCTCACATTCCTCAGTGCCTTCTCCATCTTTCTGGCAGACTCCTCCACTTCCACCTGCAGCTCCGTGCTCACTTTTCACCTGTCCGCTCCTCGGACCCACCACCTGGAGCATGCTCGCCTCTGGCTGCACGCGCTCCCCACCCTTCCTGGCGCTCTTTACCTGAGGATCTTCCAATGCGGGCCCAGGAGGAGGCGCCGAGGGTCCCGCGCCCTCCTAGCTGAGCACCAAATGAAAACCCCGGGCTGGCACGCCCTGACTCTGCCCTCTAGTGGCTTGAGGGGTGAGGAGTCTGGTGTCCTGAAACTCCAACTAGACTGCAGACCCCTAGAAGACAACAGCACAGCTGCCCGACAGCCTTGCCGGCTCTTGGACATGGTGGGAGACCGGCGGCCCTTCCTGGAGCTTAAGATCCGGCCCAGTGAGCCTGGAGCAGGCCGGGCCAGGAGGAGGACCCCCACCTGTGAGCCTGAGACCCCCTTATGTTGCAGGCGAGACCATTATGTAGACTTTCAGGAGCTGGGATGGCGGGACTGGATCCTGCAGCCCGAGGGGTACCAGCTGAATTACTGCAGTGGCCAGTGCCCCCCACACCTGGCTGGCAGCCCGGGCATTGCTGCCTCCTTCCATTCTGCTGTCTTCAGCCTCCTCAAGGCCAACAACCCTTGGCCCTTGGCTAACTCCTGCTGCGTCCCTACTGCCCGAAGACCTCTCTCTCTCCTCTATCTCGACCGTGATGGCAATGTGGTCAAGACAGATGTGCCAGACATGGTGGTGGAGGCCTGTGGCTGTAGCTAGCAAGAGGACCTGGGGGTTTGGAGCAAAGAGATCACGTCAGGGGTTCCCAGGCAAAGGGCATCTGTGGCTGGAGGCATCAGATTTCTGATCCACAGCCCCACCCAATGGGCCACCTGGCAGTATGACTGGGTTGACCTCTATGGGACCCAGATGGGCATCTTCTTGTCCAGACTCCAGCCTATTCCAGG